>NC_059425.1:196420068-196596289 GCF_021028975.2 Sphaerodactylus townsendi
CCCCCCCCCCACCCCCCCCCCCCCCCACCCCCCCCCCCCCCCACCCCCCCCCCCCCCCACCCCCCCCCCCCCCCACCCCCCCCCCCCCCCACCCCCCCCCCCCCCCACCCCCCCCCCCCCCCACCCCCCCCCCCCCCCACCCCCCCCCCCCCCCACCCCCCCCCCCCCCCACCCCCCCCCCCCCCCACCCCCCCCCCCCCCCACCCCCCCCCCCCCCCACCCCCCCCCCCCCCCACCCCCCCCCCCCCCCACCCCCCCCCCCCCCCACCCCCCCCCCCCCCCACCCCCCCCCCCCCCCACCCCCCCCCCCCCCCACCCCCCCCCCCCCCCACCCCCCCCCCCCCCCACCCCCCCCCCCCCCCACCCCCCCCCCCCCCCACCCCCCCCCCCCCCCACCCCCCCCCCCCCCCACCCCCCCCCCCCCCCACCCCCCCCCCCCCCCACCCCCCCCCCCCCCCACCCCCCCCCCCCCCCACCCCCCCCCCCCCCCACCCCCCCCCCCCCCCACCCCCCCCCCCCCCCACCCCCCCCCCCCCCCACCCCCCCCCCCCCCCACCCCCCCCCCCCCCCACCCCCCCCCCCCCCCACCCCCCCCCCCCCCCACCCCCCCCCCCCCCCACCCCCCCCCCCCCCCACCCCCCCCCCCCCCCACCCCCCCCCCCCCCCACCCCCCCCCCCCCCCACCCCCCCCCCCCCCCACCCCCCCCCCCCCCCACCCCCCCCCCCCCCCACCCCCCCCCCCCCCCACCCCCCCCCCCCCCCACCCCCCCCCCCCCCCACCCCCCCCCCCCCCCACCCCCCCCCCCCCCCACCCCCCCCCCCCCCCACCCCCCCCCCCCCCCACCCCCCCCCCCCCCCACCCCCCCCCCCCCCCACCCCCCCCCCCCCCCACCCCCCCCCCCCCCCACCCCCCCCCCCCCCCACCCCCCCCCCCCCCCACCCCCCCCCCCCCCCACCCCCCCCCCCCCCCACCCCCCCCCCCCCCCACCCCCCCCCCCCCCCACCCCCCCCCCCCCCCACCCCCCCCCCCCCCCACCCCCCCCCCCCCCCACCCCCCCCCCCCCCCACCCCCCCCCCCCCCCACCCCCCCCCCCCCCCACCCCCCCCCCCCCCCACCCCCCCCCCCCCCCACCCCCCCCCCCCCCCACCCCCCCCCCCCCCCACCCCCCCCCCCCCCCACCCCCCCCCCCCCCCACCCCCCCCCCCCCCCACCCCCCCCCCCCCCCACCCCCCCCCCCCCCCACCCCCCCCCCCCCCCACCCCCCCCCCCCCCCACCCCCCCCCCCCCCCACCCCCCCCCCCCCCCACCCCCCCCCCCCCCCACCCCCCCCCCCCCCCACCCCCCCCCCCCCCCACCCCCCCCCCCCCCCACCCCCCCCCCCCCCCACCCCCCCCCCCCCCCACCCCCCCCCCCCCCCACCCCCCCCCCCCCCCACCCCCCCCCCCCCCCACCCCCCCCCCCCCCCACCCCCCCCCCCCCCCACCCCCCCCCCCCCCCACCCCCCCCCCCCCCCACCCCCCCCCCCCCCCACCCCCCCCCCCCCCCACCCCCCCCCCCCCCCACCCCCCCCCCCCCCCACCCCCCCCCCCCCCCACCCCCCCCCCCCCCCACCCCCCCCCCCCCCCACCCCCCCCCCCCCCCACCCCCCCCCCCCCCCACCCCCCCCCCCCCCCACCCCCCCCCCCCCCCACCCCCCCCCCCCCCCACCCCCCCCCCCCCCCACCCCCCCCCCCCCCCACCCCCCCCCCCCCCCACCCCCCCCCCCCCCCACCCCCCCCCCCCCCCACCCCCCCCCCCCCCCACCCCCCCCCCCCCCCACCCCCCCCCCCCCCCACCCCCCCCCCCCCCCACCCCCCCCCCCCCCCACCCCCCCCCCCCCCCACCCCCCCCCCCCCCCACCCCCCCCCCCCCCCACCCCCCCCCCCCCCCACCCCCCCCCCCCCCCACCCCCCCCCCCCCCCACCCCCCCCCCCCCCCACCCCCCCCCCCCCCCACCCCCCCCCCCCCCCACCCCCCCCCCCCCCCACCCCCCCCCCCCCCCACCCCCCCCCCCCCCCACCCCCCCCCCCCCCCACCCCCCCCCCCCCCCACCCCCCCCCCCCCCCACCCCCCCCCCCCCCCACCCCCCCCCCCCCCCACCCCCCCCCCCCCCCACCCCCCCCCCCCCCCACCCCCCCCCCCCCCCACCCCCCCCCCCCCCCACCCCCCCCCCCCCCCACCCCCCCCCCCCCCCACCCCCCCCCCCCCCCACCCCCCCCCCCCCCCACCCCCCCCCCCCCCCACCCCCCCCCCCCCCCACCCCCCCCCCCCCCCACCCCCCCCCCCCCCCACCCCCCCCCCCCCCCACCCCCCCCCCCCCCCACCCCCCCCCCCCCCCACCCCCCCCCCCCCCCACCCCCCCCCCCCCCCACCCCCCCCCCCCCCCACCCCCCCCCCCCCCCACCCCCCCCCCCCCCCACCCCCCCCCCCCCCCACCCCCCCCCCCCCCCACCCCCCCCCCCCCCCACCCCCCCCCCCCCCCACCCCCCCCCCCCCCCACCCCCCCCCCCCCCCACCCCCCCCCCCCCCCACCCCCCCCCCCCCCCACCCCCCCCCCCCCCCACCCCCCCCCCCCCCCACCCCCCCCCCCCCCCACCCCCCCCCCCCCCCACCCCCCCCCCCCCCCACCCCCCCCCCCCCCCACCCCCCCCCCCCCCCACCCCCCCCCCCCCCCACCCCCCCCCCCCCCCACCCCCCCCCCCCCCCACCCCCCCCCCCCCCCACCCCCCCCCCCCCCCACCCCCCCCCCCCCCCACCCCCCCCCCCCCCCACCCCCCCCCCCCCCCACCCCCCCCCCCCCCCACCCCCCCCCCCCCCCACCCCCCCCCCCCCCCACCCCCCCCCCCCCCCACCCCCCCCCCCCCCCACCCCCCCCCCCCCCCACCCCCCCCCCCCCCCACCCCCCCCCCCCCCCACCCCCCCCCCCCCCCACCCCCCCCCCCCCCCACCCCCCCCCCCCCCCACCCCCCCCCCCCCCCACCCCCCCCCCCCCCCACCCCCCCCCCCCCCCACCCCCCCCCCCCCCCACCCCCCCCCCCCCCCACCCCCCCCCCCCCCCACCCCCCCCCCCCCCCACCCCCCCCCCCCCCCACCCCCCCCCCCCCCCACCCCCCCCCCCCCCCACCCCCCCCCCCCCCCACCCCCCCCCCCCCCCACCCCCCCCCCCCCCCACCCCCCCCCCCCCCCACCCCCCCCCCCCCCCACCCCCCCCCCCCCCCACCCCCCCCCCCCCCCACCCCCCCCCCCCCCCACCCCCCCCCCCCCCCACCCCCCCCCCCCCCCACCCCCCCCCCCCCCCACCCCCCCCCCCCCCCACCCCCCCCCCCCCCCACCCCCCCCCCCCCCCACCCCCCCCCCCCCCCACCCCCCCCCCCCCCCACCCCCCCCCCCCCCCACCCCCCCCCCCCCCCACCCCCCCCCCCCCCCACCCCCCCCCCCCCCCACCCCCCCCCCCCCCCACCCCCCCCCCCCCCCACCCCCCCCCCCCCCCACCCCCCCCCCCCCCCACCCCCCCCCCCCCCCACCCCCCCCCCCCCCCACCCCCCCCCCCCCCCACCCCCCCCCCCCCCCACCCCCCCCCCCCCCCACCCCCCCCCCCCCCCACCCCCCCCCCCCCCCACCCCCCCCCCCCCCCACCCCCCCCCCCCCCCACCCCCCCCCCCCCCCACCCCCCCCCCCCCCCACCCCCCCCCCCCCCCACCCCCCCCCCCCCCCACCCCCCCCCCCCCCCACCCCCCCCCCCCCCCACCCCCCCCCCCCCCCACCCCCCCCCCCCCCCACCCCCCCCCCCCCCCACCCCCCCCCCCCCCCACCCCCCCCCCCCCCCACCCCCCCCCCCCCCCACCCCCCCCCCCCCCCACCCCCCCCCCCCCCCACCCCCCCCCCCCCCCACCCCCCCCCCCCCCCACCCCCCCCCCCCCCCACCCCCCCCCCCCCCCACCCCCCCCCCCCCCCACCCCCCCCCCCCCCCACCCCCCCCCCCCCCCACCCCCCCCCCCCCCCACCCCCCCCCCCCCCCACCCCCCCCCCCCCCCACCCCCCCCCCCCCCCACCCCCCCCCCCCCCCACCCCCCCCCCCCCCCACCCCCCCCCCCCCCCACCCCCCCCCCCCCCCACCCCCCCCCCCCCCCACCCCCCCCCCCCCCCACCCCCCCCCCCCCCCACCCCCCCCCCCCCCCACCCCCCCCCCCCCCCACCCCCCCCCCCCCCCACCCCCCCCCCCCCCCACCCCCCCCCCCCCCCACCCCCCCCCCCCCCCACCCCCCCCCCCCCCCACCCCCCCCCCCCCCCACCCCCCCCCCCCCCCACCCCCCCCCCCCCCCACCCCCCCCCCCCCCCACCCCCCCCCCCCCCCACCCCCCCCCCCCCCCACCCCCCCCCCCCCCCACCCCCCCCCCCCCCCACCCCCCCCCCCCCCCACCCCCCCCCCCCCCCACCCCCCCCCCCCCCCACCCCCCCCCCCCCCCACCCCCCCCCCCCCCCACCCCCCCCCCCCCCCACCCCCCCCCCCCCCCACCCCCCCCCCCCCCCACCCCCCCCCCCCCCCACCCCCCCCCCCCCCCACCCCCCCCCCCCCCCACCCCCCCCCCCCCCCACCCCCCCCCCCCCCCACCCCCCCCCCCCCCCACCCCCCCCCCCCCCCACCCCCCCCCCCCCCCACCCCCCCCCCCCCCCACCCCCCCCCCCCCCCACCCCCCCCCCCCCCCACCCCCCCCCCCCCCCACCCCCCCCCCCCCCCACCCCCCCCCCCCCCCACCCCCCCCCCCCCCCACCCCCCCCCCCCCCCACCCCCCCCCCCCCCCACCCCCCCCCCCCCCCACCCCCCCCCCCCCCCACCCCCCCCCCCCCCCACCCCCCCCCCCCCCCACCCCCCCCCCCCCCCACCCCCCCCCCCCCCCACCCCCCCCCCCCCCCACCCCCCCCCCCCCCCACCCCCCCCCCCCCCCACCCCCCCCCCCCCCCACCCCCCCCCCCCCCCACCCCCCCCCCCCCCCACCCCCCCCCCCCCCCACCCCCCCCCCCCCCCACCCCCCCCCCCCCCCACCCCCCCCCCCCCCCACCCCCCCCCCCCCCCACCCCCCCCCCCCCCCACCCCCCCCCCCCCCCACCCCCCCCCCCCCCCACCCCCCCCCCCCCCCACCCCCCCCCCCCCCCACCCCCCCCCCCCCCCACCCCCCCCCCCCCCCACCCCCCCCCCCCCCCACCCCCCCCCCCCCCCACCCCCCCCCCCCCCCACCCCCCCCCCCCCCCACCCCCCCCCCCCCCCACCCCCCCCCCCCCCCACCCCCCCCCCCCCCCACCCCCCCCCCCCCCCACCCCCCCCCCCCCCCACCCCCCCCCCCCCCCACCCCCCCCCCCCCCCACCCCCCCCCCCCCCCACCCCCCCCCCCCCCCACCCCCCCCCCCCCCCACCCCCCCCCCCCCCCACCCCCCCCCCCCCCCACCCCCCCCCCCCCCCACCCCCCCCCCCCCCCACCCCCCCCCCCCCCCACCCCCCCCCCCCCCCACCCCCCCCCCCCCCCACCCCCCCCCCCCCCCACCCCCCCCCCCCCCCACCCCCCCCCCCCCCCACCCCCCCCCCCCCCCACCCCCCCCCCCCCCCACCCCCCCCCCCCCCCACCCCCCCCCCCCCCCACCCCCCCCCCCCCCCACCCCCCCCCCCCCCCACCCCCCCCCCCCCCCACCCCCCCCCCCCCCCACCCCCCCCCCCCCCCACCCCCCCCCCCCCCCACCCCCCCCCCCCCCCACCCCCCCCCCCCCCCACCCCCCCCCCCCCCCACCCCCCCCCCCCCCCACCCCCCCCCCCCCCCACCCCCCCCCCCCCCCACCCCCCCCCCCCCCCACCCCCCCCCCCCCCCACCCCCCCCCCCCCCCACCCCCCCCCCCCCCCACCCCCCCCCCCCCCCACCCCCCCCCCCCCCCACCCCCCCCCCCCCCCACCCCCCCCCCCCCCCACCCCCCCCCCCCCCCACCCCCCCCCCCCCCCACCCCCCCCCCCCCCCACCCCCCCCCCCCCCCACCCCCCCCCCCCCCCACCCCCCCCCCCCCCCACCCCCCCCCCCCCCCACCCCCCCCCCCCCCCACCCCCCCCCCCCCCCACCCCCCCCCCCCCCCACCCCCCCCCCCCCCCACCCCCCCCCCCCCCCACCCCCCCCCCCCCCCACCCCCCCCCCCCCCCACCCCCCCCCCCCCCCACCCCCCCCCCCCCCCACCCCCCCCCCCCCCCACCCCCCCCCCCCCCCACCCCCCCCCCCCCCCACCCCCCCCCCCCCCCACCCCCCCCCCCCCCCACCCCCCCCCCCCCCCACCCCCCCCCCCCCCCACCCCCCCCCCCCCCCACCCCCCCCCCCCCCCACCCCCCCCCCCCCCCACCCCCCCCCCCCCCCACCCCCCCCCCCCCCCACCCCCCCCCCCCCCCACCCCCCCCCCCCCCCACCCCCCCCCCCCCCCACCCCCCCCCCCCCCCACCCCCCCCCCCCCCCACCCCCCCCCCCCCCCACCCCCCCCCCCCCCCACCCCCCCCCCCCCCCACCCCCCCCCCCCCCCACCCCCCCCCCCCCCCACCCCCCCCCCCCCCCACCCCCCCCCCCCCCCACCCCCCCCCCCCCCCACCCCCCCCCCCCCCCACCCCCCCCCCCCCCCACCCCCCCCCCCCCCCACCCCCCCCCCCCCCCACCCCCCCCCCCCCCCACCCCCCCCCCCCCCCACCCCCCCCCCCCCCCACCCCCCCCCCCCCCCACCCCCCCCCCCCCCCACCCCCCCCCCCCCCCACCCCCCCCCCCCCCCACCCCCCCCCCCCCCCACCCCCCCCCCCCCCCACCCCCCCCCCCCCCCACCCCCCCCCCCCCCCACCCCCCCCCCCCCCCACCCCCCCCCCCCCCCACCCCCCCCCCCCCCCACCCCCCCCCCCCCCCACCCCCCCCCCCCCCCACCCCCCCCCCCCCCCACCCCCCCCCCCCCCCACCCCCCCCCCCCCCCACCCCCCCCCCCCCCCACCCCCCCCCCCCCCCACCCCCCCCCCCCCCCACCCCCCCCCCCCCCCACCCCCCCCCCCCCCCACCCCCCCCCCCCCCCACCCCCCCCCCCCCCCACCCCCCCCCCCCCCCACCCCCCCCCCCCCCCACCCCCCCCCCCCCCCACCCCCCCCCCCCCCCACCCCCCCCCCCCCCCACCCCCCCCCCCCCCCACCCCCCCCCCCCCCCACCCCCCCCCCCCCCCACCCCCCCCCCCCCCCACCCCCCCCCCCCCCCACCCCCCCCCCCCCCCACCCCCCCCCCCCCCCACCCCCCCCCCCCCCCACCCCCCCCCCCCCCCACCCCCCCCCCCCCCCACCCCCCCCCCCCCCCACCCCCCCCCCCCCCCACCCCCCCCCCCCCCCACCCCCCCCCCCCCCCACCCCCCCCCCCCCCCACCCCCCCCCCCCCCCACCCCCCCCCCCCCCCACCCCCCCCCCCCCCCACCCCCCCCCCCCCCCACCCCCCCCCCCCCCCACCCCCCCCCCCCCCCACCCCCCCCCCCCCCCACCCCCCCCCCCCCCCACCCCCCCCCCCCCCCACCCCCCCCCCCCCCCACCCCCCCCCCCCCCCACCCCCCCCCCCCCCCACCCCCCCCCCCCCCCACCCCCCCCCCCCCCCACCCCCCCCCCCCCCCACCCCCCCCCCCCCCCACCCCCCCCCCCCCCCACCCCCCCCCCCCCCCACCCCCCCCCCCCCCCACCCCCCCCCCCCCCCACCCCCCCCCCCCCCCACCCCCCCCCCCCCCCACCCCCCCCCCCCCCCACCCCCCCCCCCCCCCACCCCCCCCCCCCCCCACCCCCCCCCCCCCCCACCCCCCCCCCCCCCCACCCCCCCCCCCCCCCACCCCCCCCCCCCCCCACCCCCCCCCCCCCCCACCCCCCCCCCCCCCCACCCCCCCCCCCCCCCACCCCCCCCCCCCCCCACCCCCCCCCCCCCCCACCCCCCCCCCCCCCCACCCCCCCCCCCCCCCACCCCCCCCCCCCCCCACCCCCCCCCCCCCCCACCCCCCCCCCCCCCCACCCCCCCCCCCCCCCACCCCCCCCCCCCCCCACCCCCCCCCCCCCCCACCCCCCCCCCCCCCCACCCCCCCCCCCCCCCACCCCCCCCCCCCCCCACCCCCCCCCCCCCCCACCCCCCCCCCCCCCCACCCCCCCCCCCCCCCACCCCCCCCCCCCCCCACCCCCCCCCCCCCCCACCCCCCCCCCCCCCCACCCCCCCCCCCCCCCACCCCCCCCCCCCCCCACCCCCCCCCCCCCCCACCCCCCCCCCCCCCCACCCCCCCCCCCCCCCACCCCCCCCCCCCCCCACCCCCCCCCCCCCCCACCCCCCCCCCCCCCCACCCCCCCCCCCCCCCACCCCCCCCCCCCCCCACCCCCCCCCCCCCCCACCCCCCCCCCCCCCCACCCCCCCCCCCCCCCACCCCCCCCCCCCCCCACCCCCCCCCCCCCCCACCCCCCCCCCCCCCCACCCCCCCCCCCCCCCACCCCCCCCCCCCCCCACCCCCCCCCCCCCCCACCCCCCCCCCCCCCCACCCCCCCCCCCCCCCACCCCCCCCCCCCCCCACCCCCCCCCCCCCCCACCCCCCCCCCCCCCCACCCCCCCCCCCCCCCACCCCCCCCCCCCCCCACCCCCCCCCCCCCCCACCCCCCCCCCCCCCCACCCCCCCCCCCCCCCACCCCCCCCCCCCCCCACCCCCCCCCCCCCCCACCCCCCCCCCCCCCCACCCCCCCCCCCCCCCACCCCCCCCCCCCCCCACCCCCCCCCCCCCCCACCCCCCCCCCCCCCCACCCCCCCCCCCCCCCACCCCCCCCCCCCCCCACCCCCCCCCCCCCCCACCCCCCCCCCCCCCCACCCCCCCCCCCCCCCACCCCCCCCCCCCCCCACCCCCCCCCCCCCCCACCCCCCCCCCCCCCCACCCCCCCCCCCCCCCACCCCCCCCCCCCCCCACCCCCCCCCCCCCCCACCCCCCCCCCCCCCCACCCCCCCCCCCCCCCACCCCCCCCCCCCCCCACCCCCCCCCCCCCCCACCCCCCCCCCCCCCCACCCCCCCCCCCCCCCACCCCCCCCCCCCCCCACCCCCCCCCCCCCCCACCCCCCCCCCCCCCCACCCCCCCCCCCCCCCACCCCCCCCCCCCCCCACCCCCCCCCCCCCCCACCCCCCCCCCCCCCCACCCCCCCCCCCCCCCACCCCCCCCCCCCCCCACCCCCCCCCCCCCCCACCCCCCCCCCCCCCCACCCCCCCCCCCCCCCACCCCCCCCCCCCCCCACCCCCCCCCCCCCCCACCCCCCCCCCCCCCCACCCCCCCCCCCCCCCACCCCCCCCCCCCCCCACCCCCCCCCCCCCCCACCCCCCCCCCCCCCCACCCCCCCCCCCCCCCACCCCCCCCCCCCCCCACCCCCCCCCCCCCCCACCCCCCCCCCCCCCCACCCCCCCCCCCCCCCACCCCCCCCCCCCCCCACCCCCCCCCCCCCCCACCCCCCCCCCCCCCCACCCCCCCCCCCCCCCACCCCCCCCCCCCCCCACCCCCCCCCCCCCCCACCCCCCCCCCCCCCCACCCCCCCCCCCCCCCACCCCCCCCCCCCCCCACCCCCCCCCCCCCCCACCCCCCCCCCCCCCCACCCCCCCCCCCCCCCACCCCCCCCCCCCCCCACCCCCCCCCCCCCCCACCCCCCCCCCCCCCCACCCCCCCCCCCCCCCACCCCCCCCCCCCCCCACCCCCCCCCCCCCCCACCCCCCCCCCCCCCCACCCCCCCCCCCCCCCACCCCCCCCCCCCCCCACCCCCCCCCCCCCCCACCCCCCCCCCCCCCCACCCCCCCCCCCCCCCACCCCCCCCCCCCCCCACCCCCCCCCCCCCCCACCCCCCCCCCCCCCCACCCCCCCCCCCCCCCACCCCCCCCCCCCCCCACCCCCCCCCCCCCCCACCCCCCCCCCCCCCCACCCCCCCCCCCCCCCACCCCCCCCCCCCCCCACCCCCCCCCCCCCCCACCCCCCCCCCCCCCCACCCCCCCCCCCCCCCACCCCCCCCCCCCCCCACCCCCCCCCCCCCCCACCCCCCCCCCCCCCCACCCCCCCCCCCCCCCACCCCCCCCCCCCCCCACCCCCCCCCCCCCCCACCCCCCCCCCCCCCCACCCCCCCCCCCCCCCACCCCCCCCCCCCCCCACCCCCCCCCCCCCCCACCCCCCCCCCCCCCCACCCCCCCCCCCCCCCACCCCCCCCCCCCCCCACCCCCCCCCCCCCCCACCCCCCCCCCCCCCCACCCCCCCCCCCCCCCACCCCCCCCCCCCCCCACCCCCCCCCCCCCCCACCCCCCCCCCCCCCCACCCCCCCCCCCCCCCACCCCCCCCCCCCCCCACCCCCCCCCCCCCCCACCCCCCCCCCCCCCCACCCCCCCCCCCCCCCACCCCCCCCCCCCCCCACCCCCCCCCCCCCCCACCCCCCCCCCCCCCCACCCCCCCCCCCCCCCACCCCCCCCCCCCCCCACCCCCCCCCCCCCCCACCCCCCCCCCCCCCCACCCCCCCCCCCCCCCACCCCCCCCCCCCCCCACCCCCCCCCCCCCCCACCCCCCCCCCCCCCCACCCCCCCCCCCCCCCACCCCCCCCCCCCCCCACCCCCCCCCCCCCCCACCCCCCCCCCCCCCCACCCCCCCCCCCCCCCACCCCCCCCCCCCCCCACCCCCCCCCCCCCCCACCCCCCCCCCCCCCCACCCCCCCCCCCCCCCACCCCCCCCCCCCCCCACCCCCCCCCCCCCCCACCCCCCCCCCCCCCCACCCCCCCCCCCCCCCACCCCCCCCCCCCCCCACCCCCCCCCCCCCCCACCCCCCCCCCCCCCCACCCCCCCCCCCCCCCACCCCCCCCCCCCCCCACCCCCCCCCCCCCCCACCCCCCCCCCCCCCCACCCCCCCCCCCCCCCACCCCCCCCCCCCCCCACCCCCCCCCCCCCCCACCCCCCCCCCCCCCCACCCCCCCCCCCCCCCACCCCCCCCCCCCCCCACCCCCCCCCCCCCCCACCCCCCCCCCCCCCCACCCCCCCCCCCCCCCACCCCCCCCCCCCCCCACCCCCCCCCCCCCCCACCCCCCCCCCCCCCCACCCCCCCCCCCCCCCACCCCCCCCCCCCCCCACCCCCCCCCCCCCCCACCCCCCCCCCCCCCCACCCCCCCCCCCCCCCACCCCCCCCCCCCCCCACCCCCCCCCCCCCCCACCCCCCCCCCCCCCCACCCCCCCCCCCCCCCACCCCCCCCCCCCCCCACCCCCCCCCCCCCCCACCCCCCCCCCCCCCCACCCCCCCCCCCCCCCACCCCCCCCCCCCCCCACCCCCCCCCCCCCCCACCCCCCCCCCCCCCCACCCCCCCCCCCCCCCACCCCCCCCCCCCCCCACCCCCCCCCCCCCCCACCCCCCCCCCCCCCCACCCCCCCCCCCCCCCACCCCCCCCCCCCCCCACCCCCCCCCCCCCCCACCCCCCCCCCCCCCCACCCCCCCCCCCCCCCACCCCCCCCCCCCCCCACCCCCCCCCCCCCCCACCCCCCCCCCCCCCCACCCCCCCCCCCCCCCACCCCCCCCCCCCCCCACCCCCCCCCCCCCCCACCCCCCCCCCCCCCCACCCCCCCCCCCCCCCACCCCCCCCCCCCCCCACCCCCCCCCCCCCCCACCCCCCCCCCCCCCCACCCCCCCCCCCCCCCACCCCCCCCCCCCCCCACCCCCCCCCCCCCCCACCCCCCCCCCCCCCCACCCCCCCCCCCCCCCACCCCCCCCCCCCCCCACCCCCCCCCCCCCCCACCCCCCCCCCCCCCCACCCCCCCCCCCCCCCACCCCCCCCCCCCCCCACCCCCCCCCCCCCCCACCCCCCCCCCCCCCCACCCCCCCCCCCCCCCACCCCCCCCCCCCCCCACCCCCCCCCCCCCCCACCCCCCCCCCCCCCCACCCCCCCCCCCCCCCACCCCCCCCCCCCCCCACCCCCCCCCCCCCCCACCCCCCCCCCCCCCCACCCCCCCCCCCCCCCACCCCCCCCCCCCCCCACCCCCCCCCCCCCCCACCCCCCCCCCCCCCCACCCCCCCCCCCCCCCACCCCCCCCCCCCCCCACCCCCCCCCCCCCCCACCCCCCCCCCCCCCCACCCCCCCCCCCCCCCACCCCCCCCCCCCCCCACCCCCCCCCCCCCCCACCCCCCCCCCCCCCCACCCCCCCCCCCCCCCACCCCCCCCCCCCCCCACCCCCCCCCCCCCCCACCCCCCCCCCCCCCCACCCCCCCCCCCCCCCACCCCCCCCCCCCCCCACCCCCCCCCCCCCCCACCCCCCCCCCCCCCCACCCCCCCCCCCCCCCACCCCCCCCCCCCCCCACCCCCCCCCCCCCCCACCCCCCCCCCCCCCCACCCCCCCCCCCCCCCACCCCCCCCCCCCCCCACCCCCCCCCCCCCCCACCCCCCCCCCCCCCCACCCCCCCCCCCCCCCACCCCCCCCCCCCCCCACCCCCCCCCCCCCCCACCCCCCCCCCCCCCCACCCCCCCCCCCCCCCACCCCCCCCCCCCCCCACCCCCCCCCCCCCCCACCCCCCCCCCCCCCCACCCCCCCCCCCCCCCACCCCCCCCCCCCCCCACCCCCCCCCCCCCCCACCCCCCCCCCCCCCCACCCCCCCCCCCCCCCACCCCCCCCCCCCCCCACCCCCCCCCCCCCCCACCCCCCCCCCCCCCCACCCCCCCCCCCCCCCACCCCCCCCCCCCCCCACCCCCCCCCCCCCCCACCCCCCCCCCCCCCCACCCCCCCCCCCCCCCACCCCCCCCCCCCCCCACCCCCCCCCCCCCCCACCCCCCCCCCCCCCCACCCCCCCCCCCCCCCACCCCCCCCCCCCCCCACCCCCCCCCCCCCCCACCCCCCCCCCCCCCCACCCCCCCCCCCCCCCACCCCCCCCCCCCCCCACCCCCCCCCCCCCCCACCCCCCCCCCCCCCCACCCCCCCCCCCCCCCACCCCCCCCCCCCCCCACCCCCCCCCCCCCCCACCCCCCCCCCCCCCCACCCCCCCCCCCCCCCACCCCCCCCCCCCCCCACCCCCCCCCCCCCCCACCCCCCCCCCCCCCCACCCCCCCCCCCCCCCACCCCCCCCCCCCCCCACCCCCCCCCCCCCCCACCCCCCCCCCCCCCCACCCCCCCCCCCCCCCACCCCCCCCCCCCCCCACCCCCCCCCCCCCCCACCCCCCCCCCCCCCCACCCCCCCCCCCCCCCACCCCCCCCCCCCCCCACCCCCCCCCCCCCCCACCCCCCCCCCCCCCCACCCCCCCCCCCCCCCACCCCCCCCCCCCCCCACCCCCCCCCCCCCCCACCCCCCCCCCCCCCCACCCCCCCCCCCCCCCACCCCCCCCCCCCCCCACCCCCCCCCCCCCCCACCCCCCCCCCCCCCCACCCCCCCCCCCCCCCACCCCCCCCCCCCCCCACCCCCCCCCCCCCCCACCCCCCCCCCCCCCCACCCCCCCCCCCCCCCACCCCCCCCCCCCCCCACCCCCCCCCCCCCCCACCCCCCCCCCCCCCCACCCCCCCCCCCCCCCACCCCCCCCCCCCCCCACCCCCCCCCCCCCCCACCCCCCCCCCCCCCCACCCCCCCCCCCCCCCACCCCCCCCCCCCCCCACCCCCCCCCCCCCCCACCCCCCCCCCCCCCCACCCCCCCCCCCCCCCACCCCCCCCCCCCCCCACCCCCCCCCCCCCCCACCCCCCCCCCCCCCCACCCCCCCCCCCCCCCACCCCCCCCCCCCCCCACCCCCCCCCCCCCCCACCCCCCCCCCCCCCCACCCCCCCCCCCCCCCACCCCCCCCCCCCCCCACCCCCCCCCCCCCCCACCCCCCCCCCCCCCCACCCCCCCCCCCCCCCACCCCCCCCCCCCCCCACCCCCCCCCCCCCCCACCCCCCCCCCCCCCCACCCCCCCCCCCCCCCACCCCCCCCCCCCCCCACCCCCCCCCCCCCCCACCCCCCCCCCCCCCCACCCCCCCCCCCCCCCACCCCCCCCCCCCCCCACCCCCCCCCCCCCCCACCCCCCCCCCCCCCCACCCCCCCCCCCCCCCACCCCCCCCCCCCCCCACCCCCCCCCCCCCCCACCCCCCCCCCCCCCCACCCCCCCCCCCCCCCACCCCCCCCCCCCCCCACCCCCCCCCCCCCCCACCCCCCCCCCCCCCCACCCCCCCCCCCCCCCACCCCCCCCCCCCCCCACCCCCCCCCCCCCCCACCCCCCCCCCCCCCCACCCCCCCCCCCCCCCACCCCCCCCCCCCCCCACCCCCCCCCCCCCCCACCCCCCCCCCCCCCCACCCCCCCCCCCCCCCACCCCCCCCCCCCCCCACCCCCCCCCCCCCCCACCCCCCCCCCCCCCCACCCCCCCCCCCCCCCACCCCCCCCCCCCCCCACCCCCCCCCCCCCCCACCCCCCCCCCCCCCCACCCCCCCCCCCCCCCACCCCCCCCCCCCCCCACCCCCCCCCCCCCCCACCCCCCCCCCCCCCCACCCCCCCCCCCCCCCACCCCCCCCCCCCCCCACCCCCCCCCCCCCCCACCCCCCCCCCCCCCCACCCCCCCCCCCCCCCACCCCCCCCCCCCCCCACCCCCCCCCCCCCCCACCCCCCCCCCCCCCCACCCCCCCCCCCCCCCACCCCCCCCCCCCCCCACCCCCCCCCCCCCCCACCCCCCCCCCCCCCCACCCCCCCCCCCCCCCACCCCCCCCCCCCCCCACCCCCCCCCCCCCCCACCCCCCCCCCCCCCCACCCCCCCCCCCCCCCACCCCCCCCCCCCCCCACCCCCCCCCCCCCCCACCCCCCCCCCCCCCCACCCCCCCCCCCCCCCACCCCCCCCCCCCCCCACCCCCCCCCCCCCCCACCCCCCCCCCCCCCCACCCCCCCCCCCCCCCACCCCCCCCCCCCCCCACCCCCCCCCCCCCCCACCCCCCCCCCCCCCCACCCCCCCCCCCCCCCACCCCCCCCCCCCCCCACCCCCCCCCCCCCCCACCCCCCCCCCCCCCCACCCCCCCCCCCCCCCACCCCCCCCCCCCCCCACCCCCCCCCCCCCCCACCCCCCCCCCCCCCCACCCCCCCCCCCCCCCACCCCCCCCCCCCCCCACCCCCCCCCCCCCCCACCCCCCCCCCCCCCCACCCCCCCCCCCCCCCACCCCCCCCCCCCCCCACCCCCCCCCCCCCCCACCCCCCCCCCCCCCCACCCCCCCCCCCCCCCACCCCCCCCCCCCCCCACCCCCCCCCCCCCCCACCCCCCCCCCCCCCCACCCCCCCCCCCCCCCACCCCCCCCCCCCCCCACCCCCCCCCCCCCCCACCCCCCCCCCCCCCCACCCCCCCCCCCCCCCACCCCCCCCCCCCCCCACCCCCCCCCCCCCCCACCCCCCCCCCCCCCCACCCCCCCCCCCCCCCACCCCCCCCCCCCCCCACCCCCCCCCCCCCCCACCCCCCCCCCCCCCCACCCCCCCCCCCCCCCACCCCCCCCCCCCCCCACCCCCCCCCCCCCCCACCCCCCCCCCCCCCCACCCCCCCCCCCCCCCACCCCCCCCCCCCCCCACCCCCCCCCCCCCCCACCCCCCCCCCCCCCCACCCCCCCCCCCCCCCACCCCCCCCCCCCCCCACCCCCCCCCCCCCCCACCCCCCCCCCCCCCCACCCCCCCCCCCCCCCACCCCCCCCCCCCCCCACCCCCCCCCCCCCCCACCCCCCCCCCCCCCCACCCCCCCCCCCCCCCACCCCCCCCCCCCCCCACCCCCCCCCCCCCCCACCCCCCCCCCCCCCCACCCCCCCCCCCCCCCACCCCCCCCCCCCCCCACCCCCCCCCCCCCCCACCCCCCCCCCCCCCCACCCCCCCCCCCCCCCACCCCCCCCCCCCCCCACCCCCCCCCCCCCCCACCCCCCCCCCCCCCCACCCCCCCCCCCCCCCACCCCCCCCCCCCCCCACCCCCCCCCCCCCCCACCCCCCCCCCCCCCCACCCCCCCCCCCCCCCACCCCCCCCCCCCCCCACCCCCCCCCCCCCCCACCCCCCCCCCCCCCCACCCCCCCCCCCCCCCACCCCCCCCCCCCCCCACCCCCCCCCCCCCCCACCCCCCCCCCCCCCCACCCCCCCCCCCCCCCACCCCCCCCCCCCCCCACCCCCCCCCCCCCCCACCCCCCCCCCCCCCCACCCCCCCCCCCCCCCACCCCCCCCCCCCCCCACCCCCCCCCCCCCCCACCCCCCCCCCCCCCCACCCCCCCCCCCCCCCACCCCCCCCCCCCCCCACCCCCCCCCCCCCCCACCCCCCCCCCCCCCCACCCCCCCCCCCCCCCACCCCCCCCCCCCCCCACCCCCCCCCCCCCCCACCCCCCCCCCCCCCCACCCCCCCCCCCCCCCACCCCCCCCCCCCCCCACCCCCCCCCCCCCCCACCCCCCCCCCCCCCCACCCCCCCCCCCCCCCACCCCCCCCCCCCCCCACCCCCCCCCCCCCCCACCCCCCCCCCCCCCCACCCCCCCCCCCCCCCACCCCCCCCCCCCCCCACCCCCCCCCCCCCCCACCCCCCCCCCCCCCCACCCCCCCCCCCCCCCACCCCCCCCCCCCCCCACCCCCCCCCCCCCCCACCCCCCCCCCCCCCCACCCCCCCCCCCCCCCACCCCCCCCCCCCCCCACCCCCCCCCCCCCCCACCCCCCCCCCCCCCCACCCCCCCCCCCCCCCACCCCCCCCCCCCCCCACCCCCCCCCCCCCCCACCCCCCCCCCCCCCCACCCCCCCCCCCCCCCACCCCCCCCCCCCCCCACCCCCCCCCCCCCCCACCCCCCCCCCCCCCCACCCCCCCCCCCCCCCACCCCCCCCCCCCCCCACCCCCCCCCCCCCCCACCCCCCCCCCCCCCCACCCCCCCCCCCCCCCACCCCCCCCCCCCCCCACCCCCCCCCCCCCCCACCCCCCCCCCCCCCCACCCCCCCCCCCCCCCACCCCCCCCCCCCCCCACCCCCCCCCCCCCCCACCCCCCCCCCCCCCCACCCCCCCCCCCCCCCACCCCCCCCCCCCCCCACCCCCCCCCCCCCCCACCCCCCCCCCCCCCCACCCCCCCCCCCCCCCACCCCCCCCCCCCCCCACCCCCCCCCCCCCCCACCCCCCCCCCCCCCCACCCCCCCCCCCCCCCACCCCCCCCCCCCCCCACCCCCCCCCCCCCCCACCCCCCCCCCCCCCCACCCCCCCCCCCCCCCACCCCCCCCCCCCCCCACCCCCCCCCCCCCCCACCCCCCCCCCCCCCCACCCCCCCCCCCCCCCACCCCCCCCCCCCCCCACCCCCCCCCCCCCCCACCCCCCCCCCCCCCCACCCCCCCCCCCCCCCACCCCCCCCCCCCCCCACCCCCCCCCCCCCCCACCCCCCCCCCCCCCCACCCCCCCCCCCCCCCACCCCCCCCCCCCCCCACCCCCCCCCCCCCCCACCCCCCCCCCCCCCCACCCCCCCCCCCCCCCACCCCCCCCCCCCCCCACCCCCCCCCCCCCCCACCCCCCCCCCCCCCCACCCCCCCCCCCCCCCACCCCCCCCCCCCCCCACCCCCCCCCCCCCCCACCCCCCCCCCCCCCCACCCCCCCCCCCCCCCACCCCCCCCCCCCCCCACCCCCCCCCCCCCCCACCCCCCCCCCCCCCCACCCCCCCCCCCCCCCACCCCCCCCCCCCCCCACCCCCCCCCCCCCCCACCCCCCCCCCCCCCCACCCCCCCCCCCCCCCACCCCCCCCCCCCCCCACCCCCCCCCCCCCCCACCCCCCCCCCCCCCCACCCCCCCCCCCCCCCACCCCCCCCCCCCCCCACCCCCCCCCCCCCCCACCCCCCCCCCCCCCCACCCCCCCCCCCCCCCACCCCCCCCCCCCCCCACCCCCCCCCCCCCCCACCCCCCCCCCCCCCCACCCCCCCCCCCCCCCACCCCCCCCCCCCCCCACCCCCCCCCCCCCCCACCCCCCCCCCCCCCCACCCCCCCCCCCCCCCACCCCCCCCCCCCCCCACCCCCCCCCCCCCCCACCCCCCCCCCCCCCCACCCCCCCCCCCCCCCACCCCCCCCCCCCCCCACCCCCCCCCCCCCCCACCCCCCCCCCCCCCCACCCCCCCCCCCCCCCACCCCCCCCCCCCCCCACCCCCCCCCCCCCCCACCCCCCCCCCCCCCCACCCCCCCCCCCCCCCACCCCCCCCCCCCCCCACCCCCCCCCCCCCCCACCCCCCCCCCCCCCCACCCCCCCCCCCCCCCACCCCCCCCCCCCCCCACCCCCCCCCCCCCCCACCCCCCCCCCCCCCCACCCCCCCCCCCCCCCACCCCCCCCCCCCCCCACCCCCCCCCCCCCCCACCCCCCCCCCCCCCCACCCCCCCCCCCCCCCACCCCCCCCCCCCCCCACCCCCCCCCCCCCCCACCCCCCCCCCCCCCCACCCCCCCCCCCCCCCACCCCCCCCCCCCCCCACCCCCCCCCCCCCCCACCCCCCCCCCCCCCCACCCCCCCCCCCCCCCACCCCCCCCCCCCCCCACCCCCCCCCCCCCCCACCCCCCCCCCCCCCCACCCCCCCCCCCCCCCACCCCCCCCCCCCCCCACCCCCCCCCCCCCCCACCCCCCCCCCCCCCCACCCCCCCCCCCCCCCACCCCCCCCCCCCCCCACCCCCCCCCCCCCCCACCCCCCCCCCCCCCCACCCCCCCCCCCCCCCACCCCCCCCCCCCCCCACCCCCCCCCCCCCCCACCCCCCCCCCCCCCCACCCCCCCCCCCCCCCACCCCCCCCCCCCCCCACCCCCCCCCCCCCCCACCCCCCCCCCCCCCCACCCCCCCCCCCCCCCACCCCCCCCCCCCCCCACCCCCCCCCCCCCCCACCCCCCCCCCCCCCCACCCCCCCCCCCCCCCACCCCCCCCCCCCCCCACCCCCCCCCCCCCCCACCCCCCCCCCCCCCCACCCCCCCCCCCCCCCACCCCCCCCCCCCCCCACCCCCCCCCCCCCCCACCCCCCCCCCCCCCCACCCCCCCCCCCCCCCACCCCCCCCCCCCCCCACCCCCCCCCCCCCCCACCCCCCCCCCCCCCCACCCCCCCCCCCCCCCACCCCCCCCCCCCCCCACCCCCCCCCCCCCCCACCCCCCCCCCCCCCCACCCCCCCCCCCCCCCACCCCCCCCCCCCCCCACCCCCCCCCCCCCCCACCCCCCCCCCCCCCCACCCCCCCCCCCCCCCACCCCCCCCCCCCCCCACCCCCCCCCCCCCCCACCCCCCCCCCCCCCCACCCCCCCCCCCCCCCACCCCCCCCCCCCCCCACCCCCCCCCCCCCCCACCCCCCCCCCCCCCCACCCCCCCCCCCCCCCACCCCCCCCCCCCCCCACCCCCCCCCCCCCCCACCCCCCCCCCCCCCCACCCCCCCCCCCCCCCACCCCCCCCCCCCCCCACCCCCCCCCCCCCCCACCCCCCCCCCCCCCCACCCCCCCCCCCCCCCACCCCCCCCCCCCCCCACCCCCCCCCCCCCCCACCCCCCCCCCCCCCCACCCCCCCCCCCCCCCACCCCCCCCCCCCCCCACCCCCCCCCCCCCCCACCCCCCCCCCCCCCCACCCCCCCCCCCCCCCACCCCCCCCCCCCCCCACCCCCCCCCCCCCCCACCCCCCCCCCCCCCCACCCCCCCCCCCCCCCACCCCCCCCCCCCCCCACCCCCCCCCCCCCCCACCCCCCCCCCCCCCCACCCCCCCCCCCCCCCACCCCCCCCCCCCCCCACCCCCCCCCCCCCCCACCCCCCCCCCCCCCCACCCCCCCCCCCCCCCACCCCCCCCCCCCCCCACCCCCCCCCCCCCCCACCCCCCCCCCCCCCCACCCCCCCCCCCCCCCACCCCCCCCCCCCCCCACCCCCCCCCCCCCCCACCCCCCCCCCCCCCCACCCCCCCCCCCCCCCACCCCCCCCCCCCCCCACCCCCCCCCCCCCCCACCCCCCCCCCCCCCCACCCCCCCCCCCCCCCACCCCCCCCCCCCCCCACCCCCCCCCCCCCCCACCCCCCCCCCCCCCCACCCCCCCCCCCCCCCACCCCCCCCCCCCCCCACCCCCCCCCCCCCCCACCCCCCCCCCCCCCCACCCCCCCCCCCCCCCACCCCCCCCCCCCCCCACCCCCCCCCCCCCCCACCCCCCCCCCCCCCCACCCCCCCCCCCCCCCACCCCCCCCCCCCCCCACCCCCCCCCCCCCCCACCCCCCCCCCCCCCCACCCCCCCCCCCCCCCACCCCCCCCCCCCCCCACCCCCCCCCCCCCCCACCCCCCCCCCCCCCCACCCCCCCCCCCCCCCACCCCCCCCCCCCCCCACCCCCCCCCCCCCCCACCCCCCCCCCCCCCCACCCCCCCCCCCCCCCACCCCCCCCCCCCCCCACCCCCCCCCCCCCCCACCCCCCCCCCCCCCCACCCCCCCCCCCCCCCACCCCCCCCCCCCCCCACCCCCCCCCCCCCCCACCCCCCCCCCCCCCCACCCCCCCCCCCCCCCACCCCCCCCCCCCCCCACCCCCCCCCCCCCCCACCCCCCCCCCCCCCCACCCCCCCCCCCCCCCACCCCCCCCCCCCCCCACCCCCCCCCCCCCCCACCCCCCCCCCCCCCCACCCCCCCCCCCCCCCACCCCCCCCCCCCCCCACCCCCCCCCCCCCCCACCCCCCCCCCCCCCCACCCCCCCCCCCCCCCACCCCCCCCCCCCCCCACCCCCCCCCCCCCCCACCCCCCCCCCCCCCCACCCCCCCCCCCCCCCACCCCCCCCCCCCCCCACCCCCCCCCCCCCCCACCCCCCCCCCCCCCCACCCCCCCCCCCCCCCACCCCCCCCCCCCCCCACCCCCCCCCCCCCCCACCCCCCCCCCCCCCCACCCCCCCCCCCCCCCACCCCCCCCCCCCCCCACCCCCCCCCCCCCCCACCCCCCCCCCCCCCCACCCCCCCCCCCCCCCACCCCCCCCCCCCCCCACCCCCCCCCCCCCCCACCCCCCCCCCCCCCCACCCCCCCCCCCCCCCACCCCCCCCCCCCCCCACCCCCCCCCCCCCCCACCCCCCCCCCCCCCCACCCCCCCCCCCCCCCACCCCCCCCCCCCCCCACCCCCCCCCCCCCCCACCCCCCCCCCCCCCCACCCCCCCCCCCCCCCACCCCCCCCCCCCCCCACCCCCCCCCCCCCCCACCCCCCCCCCCCCCCACCCCCCCCCCCCCCCACCCCCCCCCCCCCCCACCCCCCCCCCCCCCCACCCCCCCCCCCCCCCACCCCCCCCCCCCCCCACCCCCCCCCCCCCCCACCCCCCCCCCCCCCCACCCCCCCCCCCCCCCACCCCCCCCCCCCCCCACCCCCCCCCCCCCCCACCCCCCCCCCCCCCCACCCCCCCCCCCCCCCACCCCCCCCCCCCCCCACCCCCCCCCCCCCCCACCCCCCCCCCCCCCCACCCCCCCCCCCCCCCACCCCCCCCCCCCCCCACCCCCCCCCCCCCCCACCCCCCCCCCCCCCCACCCCCCCCCCCCCCCACCCCCCCCCCCCCCCACCCCCCCCCCCCCCCACCCCCCCCCCCCCCCACCCCCCCCCCCCCCCACCCCCCCCCCCCCCCACCCCCCCCCCCCCCCACCCCCCCCCCCCCCCACCCCCCCCCCCCCCCACCCCCCCCCCCCCCCACCCCCCCCCCCCCCCACCCCCCCCCCCCCCCACCCCCCCCCCCCCCCACCCCCCCCCCCCCCCACCCCCCCCCCCCCCCACCCCCCCCCCCCCCCACCCCCCCCCCCCCCCACCCCCCCCCCCCCCCACCCCCCCCCCCCCCCACCCCCCCCCCCCCCCACCCCCCCCCCCCCCCACCCCCCCCCCCCCCCACCCCCCCCCCCCCCCACCCCCCCCCCCCCCCACCCCCCCCCCCCCCCACCCCCCCCCCCCCCCACCCCCCCCCCCCCCCACCCCCCCCCCCCCCCACCCCCCCCCCCCCCCACCCCCCCCCCCCCCCACCCCCCCCCCCCCCCACCCCCCCCCCCCCCCACCCCCCCCCCCCCCCACCCCCCCCCCCCCCCACCCCCCCCCCCCCCCACCCCCCCCCCCCCCCACCCCCCCCCCCCCCCACCCCCCCCCCCCCCCACCCCCCCCCCCCCCCACCCCCCCCCCCCCCCACCCCCCCCCCCCCCCACCCCCCCCCCCCCCCACCCCCCCCCCCCCCCACCCCCCCCCCCCCCCACCCCCCCCCCCCCCCACCCCCCCCCCCCCCCACCCCCCCCCCCCCCCACCCCCCCCCCCCCCCACCCCCCCCCCCCCCCACCCCCCCCCCCCCCCACCCCCCCCCCCCCCCACCCCCCCCCCCCCCCACCCCCCCCCCCCCCCACCCCCCCCCCCCCCCACCCCCCCCCCCCCCCACCCCCCCCCCCCCCCACCCCCCCCCCCCCCCACCCCCCCCCCCCCCCACCCCCCCCCCCCCCCACCCCCCCCCCCCCCCACCCCCCCCCCCCCCCACCCCCCCCCCCCCCCACCCCCCCCCCCCCCCACCCCCCCCCCCCCCCACCCCCCCCCCCCCCCACCCCCCCCCCCCCCCACCCCCCCCCCCCCCCACCCCCCCCCCCCCCCACCCCCCCCCCCCCCCACCCCCCCCCCCCCCCACCCCCCCCCCCCCCCACCCCCCCCCCCCCCCACCCCCCAAGTCCATAACATCTGGAGGGCCACGAGTTTGACACCTGTGTTCTAGGCCAATAAAATGCTGTTTATTTAGCTGGCTGATGAGATGCTGTTATTTGGAGAAGGCTGTTTTGGCCCCCCCTCACTTGGCCCAGGTAAGAGGGAAACCAACAGTTTTAGCCACAGACAGTGGGAGGGGCGACTGGGCAGTATGGCATGGTGTGTCCCAGCAAACAGGACCGGAGTGGGCTAAATTCGAACCCTGTTATGTAATTTCTCCAGTTTGCCCAAGTGTAAAAGTGTATTCTGCCTTTTTTTGGACATTCCCACTTATAATTTTGCTCAGTTTAGGGAGAGAGGGGTAAGAAAAAAATGGTGTGAAAATAAAAATCTTGGCATGATGGAGGTGCTCAGCTTTGTTGCTTTGAAACTGGTGGGTTCCACGTAGCACAAATATACTGTCTTTAGAACATTATAAAAAGCATTTGGGGGGAGAACTTTGCCCAGGACTCTTCCCCCAAGACAAGTTCAGCCCATTATATTCCTCTCAACCCAGGTTTTCCAAAAATCACTGAAGATGATTCCTGCCTGATGAGCAAATTACCAGCAGACAGGAAACATTTTATTACTCTTGCCCAAACTTCTTACTTTCATTTCCACTGCTCTTTTCTCTCTCTAAGTCTCGATTTCGAATACCTTTAATGGCATATAAGTAGTTTAACATTAACATTGCGAGATAATCACAGCCTTCACAACTTCTGACGAGTTAAAATAACACCATTTAAAAATTTAGCCACCACTTCCAACAGCTCGTAGTTGTGGCTGTTTAAAAGATATATAACCTTCTGTTTATCTGTAATGCCTTCACTTCCATGCAGGAAGGGGATTACGTGCTTCTTCCTACCTATCTCATAAAAAGGACAATTCAACAGCATATGAGATACTGTTTCCACAGAACCCATGCCACACGGGCACTTTCTTTCTTTATGTGGGATTCCAAGGTGGCGTCCAAGGCTAAAGGAAGAAGGCAGGGCATTACACCTAGCTAAGGTGATTGCTCTACGCCACCGGGCCTCAACCAGGAGATAGAGGTACCGGGCTACAATTAATCTATCCACAGGTATTCCCAGAGAGATCGGGGAACAGGTTTTATTAGCTTCCTCTAGCATCTGTTGAAACTCTGGTTTCTCTTCAGATCTTATACACTGCTCTTGCCTGCCATGTTTACTTCACATATATGCTACAGGGGTCAGTGCTATCAGTCACAGACCAGGAAAGGGATTTAGGCGTCTTAGTTGATAGTTCCATGGGAATGTCAACTCAATGCATGGCAGCTGTAAAAAAGGCAAACTCTATGCTGGGGATCATTAGAAAAGGAATTGAGAATAAAACTGCAAAGATTGTCATGCCCTTATATAAAGCAGTGGTGCGACCGCACTTGGAGTACTGTGTCCAGTTCTGGTCGCCGCATCTCAAAAAGGATATTGAGGAGATAGAAAAAGTGCAGAGAAGGGCAACAAGGATGATTGAGGGACTGGAGCACCTTCCCTATGAGGAGAGGCTGCAGCGTTTGGGACTCTTTAGTTTGGAGAGGAGGCGGCTGAGGGGGGATATGATTGAAGTCTATAAAATTATGCATGGGGTAGAAAATGTTGACAGAGAGAAATTTTTCTCTCTTTCTCACAATACTAGAACCAGGGGGCATTCATTGAAAATGCTGGGGGGAAGAATTAGAACTAATAAAAGGAAACACTTCCTCACGCAACGTGTGATTGGTGTTTGGAATATGCTGCCACAGGAGGTGGTGATGGCCACTAACCTGGATAGCTTTCAAAGGGGCTTGGACAGATTTATGGAGGAGAAGTCGATCTATGGCTACCAATCTTGATCCTCCTTGATCTGAGATTGCAAATGCCTTAACAGACCAGGTGATCGGGAGCAACAGCCGCAGAAGGCCCTTGCGTTCACATCCTGCCTGTGAGCTCCCAAAGGCACCTGGTGGGCCACTGCGAGTAGCAGAGAGCTGGACTAGATGGACTTTGGTCTGATCCAGCTGGCTTGTTCTTATGTTCTTATGTTCTTAAGGCCCTTGCTTTCACATCCTGCCTGTGAGCACCCAAAGGCACCTGGTGGGCCACTGCGAGTAGCAGAGAGCTGGACTAGATGGACTTTGGTCTGATCCAGCTGGCTAGTTCTTATGTTCTTATGTTCTTAAGGCCCTTGCTTTCACATCCTGCCTGTGAGCTCCCCAAGGCACCTGGTGGGCCACTGCGAGTAGCAGAGAGCTGGACTAGATGGACTTTGGTCTGATCCAGCTGGCTTGTTCTTATGTTCTTAGGTTGCGTGCTGCAGCAGATTCCCTGTGAATATTCCCCATGAAGGATTCCGGAATGGATCTTTTTTATAACATCCTAAATACGCTATATTTATGCTGTGCGGAATCCACCACTGATTCAGAGGGTTTTTTATAAGTCCTTTAAAGTGCAGGGAAAAAAACTCTTGAAAATATGCAAAAGTCTATCAACTCGCATCTGTGAGCTTTAAGTCAAGTTTTAGTCAAGATTTGGTGCAAAAGATTCTTTCAATTCATGTGCTTATTTCCGTTCCACATTTAAATGTTGTAAGATCAAGCTTTGAAAGTTATCATATTCAGAAGCTAGATGTATTTTTCATCACCTGTAGAAAAGACACCAGTATATTAATATCTAATCAAAACATGCTTTTTCTAGACATGTAAAATATATGTTTTGAAGCTTACATTTTTTTAAAAAAAAAAATGTCTGATGCCAGCTATTGATGCTGCGGAAAGAGCTTATATAAGTTCCTCAAAACAGGATGGCTCCCTATTTGTATTTTTTGACGAATCCAATGCAGAGAAGAGCCCTCACACTTGCTCGCTTCAATGTTTTCCCCTCCGCTTTATTGCGTGGTAGATTTAACAACTTGGAAATGAGCGAAAGGGTATGCTCTTGTGGTGAACAACAAATTGAAACATTGGCACATCAACTGCTTTGCTGCCCTAAATCTGCTAATATCAGATCAAAATATTCCAACATTCTTTCTAGGATACCTAGTGAAATGGAAGAATCAAGTAGACTTCCTTTTCTTCTGGACAATTCTGACAATGAAACTTGTGAATTGGTTGCACAATTTTTACTGGAGGTGATGCACAATCAATAATTTATATTTTATCTTAAACCTTTGTATTTGTATACCTTTTATCTTAAACCTTTGTATTTGTATACCTTTTATCTCAGGTTTTTTATTGTTATGATTATTGTTATGCCAAATAAAGGCTTATTATTATTATTATTATATAAGTTCCTTTTTTGTTACTAAACCACAGAGTTAGGAGAGAAGGCGGCGTGGTATAGTCTGATCTCATCAGATCTTGGAAGCTAAGCAAGGTTGGTATTTGGAAGAGACCACCACTAAGGAAGATTCTGCAGAGAAAGGCAAACCACCACTGTTTCTTGCTTTCCCTGAAAGTCCCTTGCTGGGTCTGCCATAAGTCGGCTGAGACTAAATGCACACAACAGAGGTTCCCCCACACGCCAGCTGGGTGACCTTGGGCGAGTCATAGTTCTTCGGAGCTCGCTCAGCCCCACCTACCTCACAGGGTGTTTTTTGTTAGAAAGGAAGGGAAAGGAGTTTGTAAGCCCCTTTGAGTCTCCTTACAGGAGAGAAAAAGGAGATATAAATACAGAACCCTTCTTATTCTGGGGAAACCCCACTGTAAAGCACACAGCTGCACAGTAAAGGTACAAAAAGCCCCATGAAACTCAGAATCCTTTAATCAAAATATAACAGTAAAGCCCATTGTATGAATGAAGACGTCAGGATCTAGAAAATGGTTGGTAGGCTAACAGCAGTGGTGTGGCGCCCACGGGAAAGGGGGCACAACACCCTGGGCACACGCCGGGGCAGGGGTGTGGCCAGGGTGTGGCAGGGGCGTTCCAAAGCTTTCCGAGGGTGTTCCAAGGTGGCAGTGGGTGGCACTGCAGCAGGGGCGCAGTGTGCACGTGTGCCACAGGCGTACTTTCCCCTTGTCCTTCCCCTGGCTAACAGCACCTACTGAAGGGAGCAACCTCTCCTGCCTTTCCTCCTCCTTTGGTACTATGTCACCAGCTCTTGCTCATCCTCCTCTTCCCAAATGCCTGCATCACCACACAAGGGGTAAAAGTGCCCATGGGGGGACCCCTCCTGCCTTACCTCCCCCTCCAGCCCTGTGTCACCAGGTCCCTTCTTCTCCTCACCGTCCTCTTCCCAGACGCCTGCATTGCTGACTGCCATATTCCACTGTGTTGTTTGTTACCTGTTCTGTGTACACCATGTGTGTGTGGCGATTGGCTGGAAGTGAGTTGTCACCACCATGGCTAGCCTCATATATGATAGAATAAGAGGGGCTGAACTAGATCAGGTTGTGCTAGAATTTAATTTCTGAAACTCTACAATATTACACACCATCTTTATCAATTATGTACCGCACTAGCAGCAAAGCCCATTGTACTGAACAAAACAATGGTCTCTAGAAAACAGTCATGGCATCATAATAACCAACATTCCAGAAGACCCAGTATGGTTGAGGCTGGGTTGCCTATGTTAGATTGGGGAATTTCTGGATATTTGGGGACTGTGCCTGGGGGGGGGGGAGTTCAGCAGGATATGACTTCATAGAAGCTGGCAGGGAAGAGGATCTCTGCATCCCAGATAAGTGAGTCATGTGTGGCAATTGGCTGGAAGTGAGTCCTTGCTACTGGCTAGGTTTACTCTTTCATATATACCGTTAAGAGGAGTTGTGCTACATCAAGGTAGTCCAACATCCTGTTTCACACATTGGCTGAACGAGTATCCCAGAGGACAGATAAACAAGAAATAAGTATTCAAGGTCTCTGCCTGATTCTGCCTCCTAGTTCATGGGCGCCACCCTGATTTTGTACATATTCAGTTGCCTGCTGGTTACTTTTTGCAATATTATCATCAATGGTGCCAGTCTGCTGATGACTTCAATGTGCTTTTAGTTGTCTGTGTGCAGGATTGTAGCCAATGGAACCGCAACTGGGAACGTTGCATAACCCCGAGTTTTTTCTACCAGATGAGGTCTGGGTGAATTGTGTTGAAGCACATTTTGTTAAGGCTCTCTCGTCTAGTAACCATAGCAAACGGTTTCGGGATCTTTTTTTTTTGGCCCATGAATTATTTATTTGATTCAATTTAATGTGATTGCTAATTCTGGAAATCCGCGGTGTGCAAATACGCGCCTCGTTGCTTAATATTAGTTCCCGACCATGTTTTCTCCCGAACTAATGATCTGTCACGGATATCTGGGCCCAACAGTCAGTTAGGAGGGAGCGAAAACTCTTAATTGCCCATAATTTTCTCAAACAATGTCTGAATTAATTGTGAAAAGCTGTCAAGGCCTCATCGGCAATTTATGGGGCCACAAATTATCGCTAAATTTGTAGCGACAGAGGTTTATCACAACTCTCCGCTGTGCTCATGATGCCGCATTTGAAAACAAGAGGAAAGCCAGCATGCACGTCGGGGGCAAATAGAGGCTCAGAATTAGTTTGGAATCTCGTTTCGTTAGCCCTCGTGTGAAAACATGAAGTTAACCACCAGCACAGGTTTTTAAATGATCTCAAAAGTCCTTTTAACACGCATAATAGATTTTCAGCGGAACATTTCGCATGGCAAGCCACTACACTCATTTTTTTTCCTGAAAGGGGGAGGGAAGGAGGGAATCGTCCTGTTTGTTTGGCACAGCAACAAATCCAAAAGCGAGAATCCTGAAAAAAAAAACACCACTAAGTTTTAAAACAGGCCTTCAGGGTGGCTGTCGATTAATAATGGAGGGTTTCAAGGCTTTACTTCAACCTTGTCACAAATTTTGCGCTTCCCTTTGTTTTCCACCCACAGCACTCTGTTCAAACTTTTATTTCTGCGGGTTGGAGCCAACCAGTCCCCCCCCCTCCCCCGCACTTCTGAAAATGGGAAGAAAGGCTTCCTTTTACCTATAAAGGCTATTCTGGGGGATTATGGGATTTGCGTAGATGAAAAGAAAGATGGAGATTTCAGGTGGGAATGACGGGGAAAGTTTGGGGGAACCAACCTTGTCTTGCATAAGAGCCTGAAGACTTTTAGGAAATAGCATAACCCCAGAAAAAAGAATGCTGCCACCATTCGCTTTTAAGAAAAATCTTCTGTTATGTTCTAGTCTGCAACCTGCGGCTCTGCAGATGTGCATGGACTACAATTCCCATCAGCCCCTGCCAATTGGCCATGCTGGCAGGGGCTGATGGGAATTGTTGTCCATAAACATCTGGAGAGCCGCAGGTTGCTGACCCTTGTTCTAGTAGCTTCGTCTGTCCCTGAGCTGTGTGGTCCAGGCTAGTCTGATCTCATCAGATCTTGGAAGTTAAGCAGTGTTGGTCCTGGTTAGTACTTGGATGGGAGACAACCAAGGATTTGCATGGTTTCTGCTCAGAGGCAAGCTGTGGCAAACCACCTCTGAACAACTCTTCCTTGGAACCCCTGAACCTATAGCACTCCAGATGTTCATGGACTACAATTCCCATCAGCCCCCGCCAGCATGGCCAATTGGCTGATGGGAATTGTAGTCCCTGAACATCTGGAGTGCCATAGGTTCACCACCCCAGCCCGATGGGGTCACCATAAGTCAGCTGTGACTTGATAGCACTTTCCACCACCATTAGAGGTTGTCCTGACATGGATGACTCAAGCTAGGCCAATCTCATCAGAGGTCTGAAGCAGAGCAGGGTTGGCCCTGATTAGTACTTGGAGGGGAGACGACTTCGGAGGTTCAGGAATGCTATGAAGAGGTAGGCAATGGGAAACCACCTCTCTTCATCCCTTGCCTTGAAAACCCTGTGGGAACACCGCAAGTCAGATGTGACTCAACAGCAAAACCAATAATTAAAAGTTTGGCATTTAACCAATAGGCATAGGATCTGTAGAGCCTAGACCACGGGATGGCAGGATCCAACATAGGAAAATGTTTATTTAAGGGGTGAATTATTCAAATGACAATAAGATTACTTAACTGGAGAGGTGTACGGGAATGGGACTTTTGATGAGTCCATTTGGACTAAACTATTGATAAGACTCTGAATGGTTGTTGTATCTATCTGTCTTTTATGGACAATTGTTTTATTGTATTTTGGAATGCCAATAAAGGCTTGTCTATGTCTACGTCTATGTCTACTTAACTGGACATTTGTAATATAGGGACACCTATATGTTGCTTTTTTTAATGGCAATGCAAAGAATCCCAGAGCTAATAATTCACAATCCTCATTGAATTTGGATAGCCAATTCCCCTTTCTCTAGCCTCCGCTTCATATTAGCACTCACCAAGCCTTCCCTCCTTTGTACCAGGAGTTTCTGATCAACCTCTTCCTTGGATGTTCAGTGAATTGAAGACAACAGAGGCAATATAAATCCCTTGCTTAAATAAATAACAAATAGTAGAATCGTAGAATCACAGAATTGGAAGAAACCACAAGGGCCATCCAGTCCAACTCCCACCATGCAGGAACACACAATCAAAGTACTCCCGACAACTGGCCATCCAACCTCTGTTTAAACACTTCCAAAGGAGACTCCACCACACTCCGAGGCAGTGAATTCCACTGTCAAACAGGCCTGACGGTCAGGAAGTTCTTCCCAGTGTTTAGGTGGAAACTCTTTTCCTGCACCTTGAATGCATTATTTGAATCCCACTACCATCGGAACCTGTTGTTAAAATGGCCCTTTCCGCACGGGCCAAATACGGCGCCCTGGGGATGGCAAAAATGCCATCCCCAGGGAGCCGTTCGCACAGGCGGTGCTGCTCAAACGCAGCAGCGCCGACCTGGCTCCCCTCCACCTCCCCCAGAGCGTCAAGCCACCTCAAGCACCTCAAGCACGGTGCGAACGGCACCACCAGGAACACGCTGTTTTCCCCGTCCCCCCCCTCACTTACCTCGTCATCCTGCATCACTCTACTGGACTGCTGAGACCTTCCCTCGCTGTCCTCTGACCCCTGGAGGTCGGAGGGAAGTGTGGGCGGGTCTTAGGAGTCCACCACCTCATGCATGCTGCCGCAGGACGACGGAGGTGAAGTGAGGGGGATCGGAAGAGGCGACTGCATCTTGGCTGCCGCCTCTCCCCATCGCTGTGAAGCCTCTGTTGGGGCTCTCTCTCAGCTTTGCACACTCCCATGCAAATGGCCCCCACCCCTCCACCGGCAGAATTCCTGCTGGTGCAGGGGCGCCCTTTCTGCAGTGCGGAAAGGGCCAATGTTTGAATCCCACCACTGCCCTAAACTCCCATTTTTAGGGCTTTTTTATGGTTATAGAAGTGCAAACCCTTTAGAAACTCGTATCATCCTAAACTGGAAGATTCGGTTTGGGGGACACATACCTCACATGAATATCCCCCTTTGCAGAGCAGATGCCAATGATAGGGGGAAATCCAGTTCTAGAATTTGATATATTTTGTCCTTTGACCTCTCTTATTATTCAATGGCTTCCTTAGAAGAGCAGGCCTGTCATACTGAGCATTGAAAACATCCCTCCTTTTTCAATTTACAACTTTTTTTTTGCATACTTGAAGAGATGCTCGATTATTTTGAAATCCCCACCTTCTCTTCTGATCATTTTATTTCACTGTCCAGCTATTTTGCTCATAGATGGAGCGATAACTTGTCTATGCATTAACTAAAGAGGAAGAACGTATCTAAAAAGAAACAATTCTCTTTCCTTCTGTCAGATAAGGATCCAGTCAGTGGTGGGATCCAAACATTTTAGTAACAGGTTCCCATGGTGGTGGGATTCAAACTGTGGCGTAGCGCCAATGGGGCTGGGCGAGGCACGACAGGGGCGTGGCCAGGCATTCTGGGGGCGGGGCATTGCTGAGCGGGGCTGTTGCAAGGACACAGCCACAGAAGCCATCCTTGGTGAGGAAACCAATGCACTTGCATGCAGGTTGCCACGCACGCCAGTGTACCTCCTGCATAGGACTTCTCGCTTCAAGTTCTCCCAGTTACCAGCTGAGAGGAGGGGCGTAGCTAAGGCAAAAATCCCGTGGCAAAATCACCAATTAGTAACCCCCCCTTGGCACACACAAATAATTAGTAACCTACTCTCAGGAACCTGTGAGAACCTGCTGGATCCCACCTCCTTGTTAGCTCTGTTGCCACATTTATCTCAGTGACTCCAAAAATGAAAAATGGCCAAGCTATTTAAATCACTAATTTTCTTTTTAACCGACACGTTTTAATGTTTAATAATCTTATCTCTTGTATGCCAATTAAGGTACCTGGATCTGAACCAGAAGAAATGATCAAATGGTAACCCAACAGAATGCCTTCTCAAATGTATTTCCAAGTGAGGCCTGGAAATCTTCTGGCCAGATCTCCAGTGTACAAAGATCTGTTCACCTGGAGAAAATGCGGCTTTGGAGGATGATCTGGCCTCCATTACACACGGCTGAGATCTCTCCCATCTGCAAACCATGCAGGGCTGGTTTTCTTGTCTGTCCCCCTTCATTGGTTCTACCTCCACATCTCTAGGAATTCTAGTCTATAAAATTATGCATGGGGTAGAAAATGTTGACAGAGAGAAATTTTTCTCTCTTTCTCACAATACTAGAACCAGGGGGCATTCATTGAAAATGCTGGGGGGAAGAATTAGGACTAATAAAAGGAAACACTTCTTCACGCAACGTGTGATTGGTGTTTGGAATATGCTGCCACAGGAGGTGGTGATGGCCACTAACCTGGATAGCTTTAAAAAGGGCTTGGACAGATTGATGTAGAAGTCGATTTATGGCTACCAATCTTGATCCTCTTTGATCTGAGATTGCAAATGCCTTAGCAGACCAGGTGCTTGGGAGCAACAGCTGCAGAAGGCCATTGCTTTCACATCCTGCATGTGAGCTCCCAAAGGCACCTGGTGGGCCACTGCGAGTAGCAGAGTGCTGGACTAGATGGACTCTGGTCTGATCCAGCTGGCTTGTTCTTATGTTTTTCTGTTCTTAATTTCCCAGTCTGGAGTTGGCAACCCTAGGATTGGTTTCGGAGTTGGAATAGAATTCCAAAGCTATGGTGCCCACAGCTGAAAAATTGCTACCTCTTGAAGGTAACGATGGTGTCTTGGGGCCGATGAAGATTTCCTAAAGGGAGGGGTTCTTATGATTATTAAGTAAAGATTTCACATGGAAGGGGATATTTCCTGAGACCTGATTACAACATGTAGGGGAATAAGACAGTAACAAGGGGGCAGTGCTCAGAGAAAGTAGAGCTGTATCATATCAGAATGTAGGAGAGGGATTCTAGAACTGAACGCTCCTTCCTATAAAAAAAACATCAATACAAGACTGACCAAGATTCCACCAGATCTTCTTTGTTTGCTGTCGTCCTCATTGTTCCTCAGAAATATTTTTAATGTAGGCGAATGTTTCCAAACGGGATCCTCTTTTGACCCATCAACTGCAGTCAGAAACGGTGTCATCCATTTCCCCTCTTAGCCATCGACCACTTCATTTCCTGGGCCGAATGAACATGGCACCAAATGATTTAGTCCAGAACTCTTAGGGCTGTTGTATAATCGGGCGTCTACAATTTCATCTCGCACGTTATCCAGAACTGATTTTTATTTCATGAGCCAATCTATACTGAGGCTTTCATTAGTAATTGGGGCGGCTGTTTTTTTTTCTTTCAAAATAAGGACTTTTTTTACAATATACACACTTAAATAGGATTTATACTAATGATTTGATTAAATTCCACAAAAATGATAAAGATGGCATCCCCGTTCCCAAATGTCCATCTATGGACACTCGATGAATTTTAATCAGTTTGGGGAGGTGCTGTATATATTTTCATTCCATTCTTGTCTACAAACTTAGGTCAATGGTCTCGAAGCACATTTCCATGAGCCCTGATTTAGTCTGCCAATTTTTGCATAAAATCTATATCTCCCTCCTGTGAGACCCCCCCCCTCAATAAATTTCATTAATTCCTATATTTGCTGAAACAGTCTTCGTTCGCACTACGCCGCTTGCATCCAATTATGGGAAATGGGAAATGCTTTAAAATACTCTACTCTGGCACGGCGTGCTTGAAACTCTATGGAGGATGTTAGTTTGTCTTTAATAACCAGTCCCAAATTGTGCCTAGTGGGGCTCTTCTCTGGAAAACAAAGCTCTCCAAACTGGTATGGAAAAAAGCAGTATTATCATATGGCCACTATCTGTCAAATAGCGAGCAGTTCTGGGAAGAAAGAAAATGAATGTAGCCAGAACAGACAAACTGGCGCTTTCAATCAGCTTTCTATCTTACGCAGTATCAAGCAGGGTAGGAAAAATAAACTTCTGTTTTTATTTTCAAACCTCGCCTCCCCAGGCTTCACAATCTGTAGATAATCTGTGTTGTCGAGTTCTTTTCTCTTTTTTTAACTATGATTATTTAAAACAATAAAAAATGACTTGTTAGGATGTCTGCAGGGCAAATGAAATGCCTCTTTGTTCTTCCACATACTAACTTTTGCCGTTTGAAGACATACCACGGAGAACTCAGACCAGTACTGAAGCATTGTTTTCGGTTACATGGATTCCTGTACCCGCCCCCATTTGGCTTTATTTTCTGTCAGGCATGGCCTTCTTTCTGGGCATATCCAAAGTGTAAATTACTGAACATCACAGAAAAGGGCAAGAGAAAGAGAGAGCAAGGAAGGAGTCCCTATTCAATAGAACCAGCACAAAGCTGAAAGGAAGACTCGTGTGAATTATGGGGAAGCAAGACAGAAGAAGAAGAAGAAGAAGAAGAAGAAGAAGAAGAAGAAGAAGAAGAGGAGGAGGAGGAGGAGGAGGAGGAGGAGGAGTTTGGATTTATATCCCCCTTTCTCTCCTGCAAGTTTGTTTATGGTTAACAACCAGTAAAACAATTCATAAAAAGTCAAATTCCAGATTATTTACAAACGAAGAGATAAGAAAGTTAAAATATAAAGTAAAACTTATTTTAACATTCCTGTATAGGAACTAAGGGTCTCCTGTCCACCTGCTCTCCTGTATTTGTTTGCTAAAACACAAAACTGGGCTACATCACTGGAAACTCTTGGGTCCTAACCCAACAGCAAAAAGTTCAGTTTCCATCTATTGTCTTTTCCAACCCATTCAGCCAAAACAGGCCCCGGGATTTCTTCTCTAAGCTTGTCAAATAGAGGGCACTTGAGCAACTTATGTTCTAGCAAATCGACTTCTTCCAAGGAGCAACCCCCAGAGCCTCCTGTTCATAGGGGATTTTCTTGAATCTACCCTCCAAAACAGCAGATGACAGGGTGTTGCTTTGAGCCAATGAAAACATCCTCCTCTGATTTTTATTTTCTAGAAAAAAATAAATAAGGGGCTGTTTTCACCTGAAATGTAAAGGTTTTGAGAGCCAGATATTCCCAGAATGAAGTTTAAATCAGATTGTCTCTCTGGCCCTTTTCGCATGGGCCATATATGGCGCCCTGGGGACGGCAAAAACGCCGTCCCCAGGGAGCCGTTCGCACAGGGGGCGCAGCTTCTTCTCAGCCGCGCCACCCTTGCTCCGCCCGAGTGGCGCGAAGCTGCCGTTTTCCAACCTCGCTTCCCAAGCGAGGTTTATGGAAAACGGCGGCTTGGAGCCGCTGCTGTGCGAACAGCAGCAGCTCCAAGGCGTCTTCCCTCCCCCCATGTCAGGTCAACCTACCTGCCCTGCGGCCCTCCGGCACGTTGCTGAGGCCTGGGGACACGCCCCCTCTGCCCTGCGACTCCGGAGCCGGAGGGCCGCAGGGCAGGTAGGTCAACCGGACGACGGCGCAGCACTGCGCCATCATCCCGGGAGGTTCTGGGACTGTTCATGCGAACGGTCCCAGAGGGGTTGGGTCAGCGCCATGTACGCTGACCCGACCCCTACCGTGGCCATGCGGAAACGGCCTCTGTGTCATAAACTCTTTGTCTGACAACCTCCTTGGCTGAATCCCTTGATTTAAAAGAGTCCTATTTGCTGAATGATTCTTAGAACAGCACTCTGCCAACTTGATTAAAACTTGTCCTGCAGTATTGCAGGGAACAGTTCACGCGGGTTGAGAAGAGCTGTGAGCCATCTATTTATTGAAGTTATTTTGATTATGGCATCTCCCTTGATCATCTCAGCCTCTAATCTAGAGAGCAAAAGAAGAAAACATTCATAGTTCATGACTCTGTGACAAGAGCAAGATGCCCCCTTTATTACAACTGGAGACTGATTTCATTTGTGCCTCATTATTACTCCTCATGGTGAGAATTTAGGTTGAATTCTGCGGCTGCATTGCTCTAGCACAGGGGTTCCCGATGCTGTGCCCGTGGGCACCAAAGAGCCCTCAGACATCTTTTCTGGTGCCCACAAAGTGCTATCTGGAAGTGGGCAAGGCAAGATGGAGCTTATCCCAACAAAGCTTCTGATTGGCCACTGGTGATTTAATTGGCTGTCCGTGTTTCTTTGTTTGTTACGTTGCTTTGGCAGCAACTGCCACTACAACACAATGACCTTCACTATGTGACTGAAGGTAAGCAGAGGCAGCCATTTTGTGGCTGGTTCCCCCTCCCGCAGCAGTCATTTCATGACAGCCATTTTGTGGTTGTGCCCACCATCTTGTGTCTGAATTCCAAAGCTGCTCATAAAGGTTGGGGACTCCTGCACCAGCAGATAATCTTTCCTCCACTGGAAGGTGCTGACTCAAGGTGAAGGAGAACCAGTGTGGTATAGTGGTGGAGAGTGGTGGACTTTAATCTGGAGAACCAGGTTTGATTCCCCACTCCTCCACCTGAGCGGCGGACTCTTCTCTGGTGAACCGGGTTTGTTTCCCCAGTGCTCCGCACAAAGCCTACTGGGTGACCTTGGACCAGTCCCAGTTCTCTCCCAACTCTCCCAACCCCACCTGCCTCACAAGGTGTCTGTTGTGGGGAGAGGGAAAGAAAAGGAGTTTGTAAGCCCCTTGGAGTCTCCTTACAGAAGATAAAATGGGATATAAATCTAAATCCTCCTTCATCTTTTGCAGGAGGATAGTGCCTCCACTAGTAGAAAAGATTATGGTACCCCCCCACCCCCCATACACTGTATACGTAATTCAAAACAAAACCCTAAAATATATTCTAATGAATAAAGATCATTTTTGTATGAAACAATACACCTATCATTCCATTGCTTTCTTACCTTGAAGATACATAGCATTTGACATTACTGCTATTCATGAGATCCAACCAGTGGTGGGATCCAAAAATTTTAGTAACAGGTTCCCATGGTGGTGGGATTCAAACTGTGGCGTAGCGCCAATGGGGCTGGGGGGGCAAAACGGGGGCGTGGCCGGGCATTCTGGGGGTGGGGCATTCCTGGGCGGGGCTGTGGCAAAGACACAGCCGGTGCGTCGGTCCTTGGGCGGGAAACGAATGCACGCAGGCGCAGACTGCCACGCACACCGGTGCACCTCCTGCTAGACTGCTTCAAGTTCTGCGCTCTACTGCTGAGAGGAGGGGCGTCACTAAGACAAAAACCACGTGGCAAAATCACCAATTAGTAACCCCCTCTCGGCACACACAAATAATTAGTCACCTACTCTCGGAAACCTGTGAGAACCTGCTGGATCCCACCTCTGGATCCAACCCTTCCACTGTAGAGGAGGAAACGGAGTGAGAAAGCTAGCCGAGTACAGTCAGATTTCTCAGCTTCCAAAATGCCAGTAGGGAAGGCAGAGGAGGTCAGGCCGGGACTGTTGGAATAAGTGACTTCTGCATGCCTGGGCAATGGGGGGGCACAATGTATCTCTACACTGTTCTATTGTTTACTCTCCATGTCTGGACTCGGCCCACCAAGTTCTCCTTCTTCACCCCGCAGCCATTTTCTTTCTTCCTCTTTGTACCGAGCACAATGGTAATGGCTCCCTGCTCCTGCTGGGGCTGTCTCACAAAAGCAGATCACACTCACACGTACGTGACGGCGTGTTAGGATGCCCACTTGCGATAGGGAAAGCTATCTCTTTAGCATAAGGTTTCTATCTATCTACCTTGAACAATGCTTGAAATAAATGTCCAATCCAATCCAATCCAAAAACCTTTATTAGGCATAAAACCAGAAGTACCCTACATTCCAAATACAAAAACAGGATCATTGTTACATATCATGTAGAACATGGATTAAAAATGTAGCAACTGCTTCAGAAATGTCTACATGAGGGCTGTTCAATAGCTTAGACATTTTTAGTTTGTCTGAGAGAAACATAAATTCTAGAGGTAGTAAAGCTCCCAGATCGGTTCTAATATCATTATACCCTGAACAGTAAAGCAGGATATGAGGGACTGAGTCTATAGCGTTGGGACAGTACCGACAACAACGCTCACTTTGTGGGATTTTAAGGAAACGACCTTGAAGATAGACCGAGGGGAATGAGTTGCACCTTGCTCTGGTCATGACCCATCTGCACTTATAGTTAACAAGCTGTTCTAAGTATACAGCAGGGCTAGATTTCAGGGGTGTGATCCCAAAGTACAGTAATAAATGTAATAATGTAATAAATTTCCTTTTTGTGTGTATTTTTTGAAAGAGGTCCTTTACTGGACTTGCACACAGGACGGGACGGATCCATATTCAACCAAAATTCCAACTGGGATGTGGTGAAAGGATAGTGGCTTATCCCAGGAGAGCCTGCTCGAGCACAGAGGACCAGGTCCACCAGGGTGCCGAAGGGTTGGGGCTGTGACTGGAGGGAAGTGACAAACTAGGGGAAGAGGGCTTCTCTTAGGGATCCAGGGAAGAGCTCTTCCTTCAGCCAGCACAGCAGAGGGGGCAAAGGCCAAACAGAGCATGTTCAGATGCCACCCTCATTTCAGCAGAGATATCAGGTAGACTACCAGTAGCTCAGGCTGACCAGACGTCCCGCTTTTGGTGGGACAGTCCCGCCTTCAAACAACTTGTCCCGCATCCCACGGGTTATTTAAATTGTCCCGATTTTTGGGAGCGCAAAAATTTTTGTGACTCTTCTGGGGCGCAAGGCAGTGCGGCAGCCTCTCGCGCGCGCAGCCGCAGGAGCACGGCCTTCTGGGGCTTGCCGTTTCCCGCCCTGTCTTAAAAATATTATATATACAGTTATTCCCTCCCACATCACAACTTTCCCCATCTTGGTTTTGATATATTGCAGGTCAGCATAAGAAATTAAATGGGAATTTTGGGAGAGTTTTGGGGAAGCTGCAGGTGACACATAGAAAAAGTTTAGAAATTCAGAAATGCATAAATATATGTATAGTATGATATATTAGCATATTTTATCTTTTCATGCCACAGATACATACAATTTCTTTTTATATGTTAAAATGGAACAAGAAAAATTCAGACATTCTCTGTTATGAATGGAGGACCAAATTTTTTTACACAGATTTCCAGATTGGGGGGGGCGGGGCATCGTGCCCCTAACCCCAGTAACATGGAAAGGATAACTGTACACAAACTATTAGAAGTTTTTCTCTACTTTCTGCTGAATGTTATTCTCTTTACATTACCAAGCAGTGAAGGACTCCCAGTCAGTATCATTAATCACAGCCTTCAGGCTCAAAAAGAATATTCAAATTACTTGTAGTTACCTGGACAAACTGATATTCCTGTGCTTTTTGCATGCTGATACGCCTTGATCAAAGGTGTTTGACCAACGTTTTTAAGATCAAAGGTAAGTTCCCTTTTTCAAGCAAGGGAGCCATTAATGCCCGTTTCTTTAAAATAATCCAAATGAATACTTAAAAGGTGATTTGTACAATTTATCAAAAATTCATACCATTCTCTACGTGCAACTCTGTCCTGGTACAGCTACCTATCAAGTCTCCTTCTTTAGAATGTTTAAGAACTATGAAGGATACCACCCACAATGCAAGTTTAATTAAAACTCACTTAATGCGTACACTTTATCCCAAGCAGAGTATGGCTCATTCCGCACATGCAGAATAATGCACTTTCAAACTGCTTTCAGTGCCCTTTGAAGCTGTGCGGAATGGCAAAATCCACTTGCAAACAGTTGTGAAAGTGGTTTGAAAACGCATTATTTTGCGTGTGCGGAAGGGGCCTGTGACTCTTCTAAACCTGTTGACTTCAACGAACTTAGAAACTTGCCAGTTACTTTTCTGAAGATTGCTCTACAAGTCTTAAGAGAAACTTAAAAACAGATGCATTTAATGGCCAGATATGAAGCTGACCAAATAAAAAGAGTTGAACCCGAGGCTTAATTAAATTCACCCAGTCTTTTCTCTTTAACGCTTAGGATCATTTTTGGACAAATTTCCCAGACAGATCTTATGTTTTATTTTTGATGCCACATTTTCTCCATTTGTGGGACTGAGTTAGGGTTGCCCCCTCTGGGTTGAAAAATAGCTGGAGATTTTAGGGGCGGAGCCTGGGGAGGGCAGGGTTTGGAGAGGGGAGGTGCTTCCAAGTGGCCATTTTCTCTGAGTGAATTGATCTTTTTTGCCTAGAGGGCCGTTGTAATCCAAGGAAATATCCAGTCACCCCCTGGAATCTGGTAATCCTAGAATGGGTGCCAAAAACGCAGTGTGAACCCATGTTTTTAATGTGCTTTCTACAATTGCACTATTTTACAAATAAATATTTTAATTCTACAGAGTTTATTAAAAAAAATCATTGGACCACCAAGTCACATGGTTCTGTCTAGAAACCAGGAAGAAGACAGAGACTTTGGGGAAATTTGGAATATATGCAATACTGACTTTCCTTTTTTTAAAAAAAATATAATTTTTATTGTCTCACATATTCAACAAGCAAACAAAACATACAACACAAAGAAACAGAATGCTATGCATTTTATATGGAGCTCCAGCTATCTCATCTTTGATGAAAAGTTATCTCTAGGTTCATGCATACATAATTAAAACATGAATTCAATAGTTACTTTTAAGTGTATTCTAATGTTTCCAATCTACTGTTTTCTTTAGATTTAAAACCCTAGTACCACTCCTCCATTTGACATTCCGCAAAACATTTCCAGTTTTCTAAAAAAAAGTGTTCAAACTATTGTCTCTTAATAATATTATCAACGTCGCCACTTCTGAATATTCCGTAACTTCCAGAATCCATTCCTCTTTTGTTGGTATCTTATAATCTCTCCAGTTTTGCGCATATAAAGTTCTTGCTGCAGTTGTCATTTGACTGCAATACTAACTTTCCCAGCAAATCTAAATCTATTTTCCTGGCCTAAGATAAAAGATCTAATTTATAATGTTGGTTGTGCCAACTCCATTTTTGGAATTTCCTCGTGATTTGGGGAATCTACTTAGGCATGGCAGACATATGGATGGTGATTTAGCATGAATGTGGTTGTCAGGCCCAAGCCTGTCAGTGCCCAGATGTCTTGCTGTGTAAGAATTGCAAATGTTTTCCTGTAACTGCTTTTCTGTTTCCCTCTTCCCTTCCTGGCAACTCCCTGGCACCAGCTCTCCTGCAAGAAGGTGTGAACGGTTCCCAGGTTCTTTGGAGCTCTGTAGTGCAAATGTTGTAGAAATTGTAAGGCACATTTGGTGTGGGACAAATGGGGGGTTGAAGGATATAATCTCTGGATCTAAGCTGGAGAGCTTAGATTCAGCTTTCTATTGTTACTCTACGCGTGGTTAGAAATAAACTGCTTTTGGACTTTCCTACGGTCTCTGTTATTTCCACATTCGAGAGCCTGACAGTGGTATCGCACAGTCCACCATTCAAAGTTAACATTTCCTCGAGGGGAATTGACCTCTGTAGTCTGGGGATCAATTGTACTTTTAAGACAACTCTTGTCCCCACATTGAGATGGGTAACATTTAAAAATTGCATGAAGTGACCCATATATGGAATTTAAAAGTAAAAAATGCCTTTGTTTTTCCAACAAGCATCATTACATACACCCGAAGTTTGAGAGAACTTTAACTTGGGGAAACTCAGTGGTGATCCCAGCAAGGGGCTTTCAAGTCACGTGCAAAGTAGATTTGGTTTGCCATTGTCTTCATCTGCAGAATCTTCCTTGGTGGTGTTCCACCTAAACACCAACTCAATGGTGACCCCAGCAAGGGGCTTTCAAGGCAAGTTAGAAGCAGAAGTGGTTTGCTTTCCTTTACACAGTCTAACCTTAAAGGTCTCTCTTCCAAGTACTGACTTTGCTTAGTTTGCCATTGTTTCTTTCCAATGTAGTACCATCATAGCCAACCTAACTTAGCTTTCAACCTAACTTAGCTTCCAAGCTTCCAAGAGCAGCAGTGGCATAGTGGTTAAGAGCAGGTGCATTCTAATCTGAGGAACCAGGTTTGATTCCCCGTTCTGCCGCTTGAGCTGTGGAGGCTTATCTGGGGAATTCAGATTAGCCTGTGCACTCCCGCACATGCCAGCTGGGTGACCTTGGGCTAGTCAAAGTTCTTCTGAGCTCTCTCAGCCCAGCCCACCTCACAGGGTGTTTGTTGTGTGGGGGGAAGGGAAAGGAAATTGTAAGCTACTTTGAGTTTCTTACATTAGAGAAAGGGGGAATATAAATCCAAACTCCTCCTCCTCTTCTTCTTCGATCACATTATTCTGGGCTATTTGGGGTGCTTCCACTTATAGATGAAGTCTGATCCATAAATTGTAAATATAAAATTAAGGATAGAAGTTATGTTAGGTTAATTAATATAGCAAATGGTGTTGAAGTCTTTTATATGTATTCCCGGAGAAACTGATTTTTCTTCTTCTCTTCATTTCTACCGTTATCACTTTATTTTTTTAAAATAAAGTTTTTATTAATATTAATTTAAAAAGGTAAACTTACAAAACAAATGATATAAGTGCTCAGAATCATACATAAAATCAACGTAGTATTGACATTTCCTACATACATATATAGATCCATAAATACATATAATACCCTCTACCACCCCTCACCCCTTAGTGCCCCTCACCCATGCTTTACAAGATAGCATGTCAAAGCTACTTTCAGATGGCTTCACGACCCTAACCCCTCATCTGACACACATTCGTTCCATTTCCAATTTCGTTGAAAGAAGGCAAAGAGATGTTTTTCAATCTATCCTGCCTCGTAAAAATAGACCTGTGTTTAATTCTTCAGCACCTTAGAATGTTACTTCGGATTTACTTTCTACAATTGTAGAAAGTAATACCATTATCACTTTATATATTATTGTAACTTCTCTGTTATTGGAGGGGGGGCAGGGAACGTGGGTGTCAGAAACCAGAATTTTTTGCTTTATTTTGTACCCAAGTCTGTGCCAATCAATACCAGTGGTATTCCCATTTCCCAGGGCCCTGTCAATGCACTTCAACCTTAGCTCGTTGAGAGCCTGTCCTAATTGACTCCACTGAAGCAAATCCAATTTCCTAGTACATATATGCTAAGACAGCTAAATTTAAAACTATTTCGGCTCCATTCTGTGGTGTCTACTCTGACACGCATGACAGAATGAGATCACCTGAAGGGTGCGTTATGCCTCATATTTTAAGAGCCTTTAATTGGAATGATTTTCTGCCATTGTTTCGGCGCGGTATGAAAGCGATATCCTAGAGGTTGAAAAACAAATTTGTTATTCGACTTCCATCTTCCGCTTCTATTGGAAAAGAGCTGCCTTTATTTTACTGCCAGATTGGGTTTGCGCTCCAGACAGAAGCGTCAATAGCTTGTTTTTGATGGGCAAAAAAAAACAACCAGATAGAATTGAACATGAGGCTATAAAGGGGGATATGACATGTAATTCAGATGGCTTCACGACCCCAACCCCTCATCTGACACACATTCGTTCCATTTCCAATTTCGTTGAAAGAAGGCAAAGAGATGTTTTTCAATCTATCCTGCCTCGTAAAAATAGACCTGTGTTTAATTCTTCAGCACCTAAAATTATCCTCTAGATATTCTCAGCCAGTCACCCAAGGCAAACATTCGCGGACAGAGTAATAAAGAAATTGTGTAGGTACTGCAATTGCTAAAACACTGCGCTACTTTTCATTTTAATGGCATCACTCAAGGTATTAAGGAGAGGCTGAATGTACTGATTAGATAGCCTGCCGTATGTATAATATATATAAATTGCAGCAATCTAGGAACGAAATGGCACAACTTATAACTATGGCCAATTTTGCAAAAGAGAATCGTTAGTGATATTTCTGCCCATATCCCATGGAAGAATATAGTTATGCGAGGGAAGGGTTGTGAAAACGGTTATCATTACATTCTTCGGGAACATAGTCAAGTGGGCAGCTCTTTCTTCCAACCGTGGAAATAGATCTATAATTTTGTTGGCATGTAGCTGGAATAGAGGCAAAGTAAAATCTCTATTAGCATATGTCTCAGACTTGATGCTCTTTTGTGTGTGTGTGTGTGTGTGTGTGTGTGTGTGTGCGTGTGCGTGCGTGTGTGTGTGTGTGTGTGTGTGTGTGTAAACCTTTATTAGGCATAGAATCCATATAACAGCCAACATTGTCCAAACAAGTATCCCATACATGAGGACCATCGCAGGTAATCATTTCAAAGTTTCTAGAAGGAACCTAGCTACAAAAGTTAAAATCTCGGAGGCGGAATTGTTAAGTAGAAACGTAATCTTCCCCACAGCAGAGTATTCATTAAAGGTTACAGGACAAAGAGCAAAAAGTCAGGTCCTAGATCCCTCGTATTGGGGCAGACGAGCAATATATGTTCCATGGTTTGAATCGCTGTGATACAATGAGGACATTTCCGCTCTTGCAGGTCGATTTTTCGGAACCTTCCTTGTAACATAGAGCAAGGGAAGGAGTTACAACGAGCCCTAGTGATTATCCATCTATGCTTGGGCTCCTGAAGTAAACTCAAATAATCTGCCATGTGACTGATTTTAAATTTGATGTTAAAAAAGAGGGGGGAGCAATTGCTTCTCGCCTTGTCCTGCAGAACTTGAAACTCTTGATCTAGCCGTACTCTTTTGAGTAGAAAGCCGTTAGTCTACTTGGGACAGCTGCGTCTTTGGAGCGATCCTTGCCCACTGATATGTAGGCCTGTAAATGATGCCAGAGGTTGTGATAGTGGTCCAGCAAGACACTGTGTATCCACATTGTGCGTACATAGCAGTTTCATATATTTAACAGCCATGAATGTGTGTAAATAAAAACATCCACAAAATAGGGCCATGTAGAGCTAAAGTACAGGTTTCTGTACTTGTACAGGGGAGAACTCCAAGTTTGCAAAAAAAATGTCCTGACATCATCATTTATTTTCATATAAAGTTTATAAAAATGGGTTTTAAAGAAAGTAAATGATGAAGTCTACAGGTGCACAGATGCAATTTGGGCCACTGTGTTGTTGAGCAGTCCAAGTTGCTCTGCAAAAATATGGAAAAGATGGTTACCAGGAATAGATAGGAGAGCAGCATTCCTCTCTCGGGAAGGACGGGGGAAAGACATGTGGTCAGCTAGGGAAGAGTTTTGCTGTCTTTCACGACTTCTTGGGAAAACAGGAGGAAAGATTGACAATGGGGAATAAAGGTCAGGTTTGTCAGAACTGGGTTTGCCAAGCTTGGGTGCTCCGTTACCTCAATAATAAACACTACGGATCAATTCCTGGGAGTCTGTTTGTTGGCTTAAGGTTCCAAGACCTGACTCAAAGAAAGGTTGGCCTTGGTTAGAACTACTTTGGGAGGCGAGGTCCATGCCACTATATCCTGTTGAGTTCCCTTCCTCCTCTAAACCATGTCTTCCCAAGGCTTCACCTCCCAAAATATCCAGGGGTTTCCCAACCTGGCATTGGCTTCCCCAATTTCTAGGTAGGCACAAACACTCAGTGACGAGCACAGCAAGAAAAAAGAGCCAAGCCCTTCGTCATAATCATGCTTGTTCCATTGAAGTCCCTCCCTCCCTCCCTCAAACCCTGGCCTTCTTAGATTCCTCCCCCAACACCTCCAGTTATTTCCCAACCAGAAGTTTCACACAGAATCCAGGTCGGTACTTGGAGAATACAGAGGCTGTGGCAGTAAAGACATTGGTGCTTTCCCCACTCACCGTTTGCTGTGCACTACTCTTGCCAAGTAATGCGGGGTCCAGCAGCACTCCCCACTACAGGGGCAGCGACAACGCAGCCGCCCCGACTCTGCTGCTCTCGCGCCCCCTCAGCGCACGTCATTTCTGGTGCTGCTGAAAACAGCGCCTTTTGATGACCCCGCGCAGAACACGGGGCAGTGGGGAAGCCGGGGAACACAATCCCCGCGCTGAAAAGGTCCACGCCGGATGAAACCGACATCATTTTTAAAAGTGGGGAAACGGCCATTCATTCTCATGCAGTCATCTACAGGAGTGGACCCAATCATCCTCCCAGGAGTCTTCTTCCAGCTTAAGGAAACTTCCACCCACTTAAGCACCCATAAATCTTCAGAGACACGAACTCTCTGAGATCTTTCTTGAAATCATGTAAATGGGTCATGATGCCAGTGCAGAGATCTATCAGCAGAGTTTAAAGCAGAGCTATTCTGGTAAGATGAGAAGGTCTAGTAGTCTTCTTGCACTCACTGCAGCCTCCTACCACACTTGGAAAAGAATACTCTCCACGCAAGATGTTCTTTCCATAAGAAGGTTTTACTTTGGCAGTTGCAAGGTTACACAAGTCTATGCTATACAAGACTACAAGACTATACAGAACTCTTCAGCAAGAACAAAATTGAACACGCAATTTGGACTCAGTCTCAGAACTTAGCATATACAATGCTTTGCATTCTTCTACATTCAACAAGGATACTTTCCCCGCCCCGGCAACAGCCTCTCATCGGTTTAGAGTCACAGTTGAACTCACCAATCATGTTGAAGGTCAATTGTTGTTACTTCTTGTCCCTAGACTGACTGTCTCCAGCCTCTTTGTTGGGCAAACTTCTGCTGACTTAGAAGATGAACCTTTTGTGAACCTTTCTTTTTTTATATATCAGGACAAGATCTAACTCAAGATCTGCTGCAGGTAAACCAACTACTCAACCCATAAGGTGAAGAATCGAACTTCTTTGTTACATTTCAAACAGCTGCTGTTACACGATTGCGCGGAGAAGTTATTTTGTGCCTGACTCATCCAATTGTGTTTCTTTTTTCATTTCTTCTTCATTCCAGTGCTGTTGGTTTTTCTCATTTAGAGAAAAGGAAAGAAAGAAAGAAAAAGTCCTGGCAAAGTCAAATCTAGTTCCTTTTTGAAAAGCTCTCATTAGCCGAGCCAGGAAAGAAAAAAAAACCTGTCCAATATCCATATATATTTGAGCTCGCTCGGCAGGTCAAACAATTTCAACATCAAAACCGGAACCGTTTCTTTTTTAATCTTTTCCCCCAACTAAGATTAAGCCCGAAGACTAGTTGGTGCTCATCGGTGTCACATCACTCAGTGACATGGGATTTAAGGTGTCAAAATGATGGAGAACACTTCAATTTGTTTTAACAGGATGACTGCGCTCCTGTACAAATCAGACAGCTAGAAAGTCCTCTGAAAGGGCGCATGTTAAAAGAGGGCAATTAATGGGCAAGATGAAATGAAGGTACAGCTATCATTATTTCGTACCTTTATTTTTTTTAAAAGGGAAGTAGCTTGCCTGTTGAGGGGGGGGTGTTAAATGTGGGGGGGTGTTAAAGAAAAGCAGCACTTTTAGAGACGACACCCCCCCCCCGCAAAAGTCAGTAAAACTTTTTCCTAGCTAATTGCTTGGGCCTAATTAGAGAATGTAACCTTTGGAGAAATCGTGGCTGTTGAAACTGAAGTTTATTTGCATATATTAATATGTACATGACAATTATACCTCCAGAGAAAGTACAGGCTGTGCCCCAAAAGCCTAGTTTTAAATTTAGAACCAAGCTAGAGATTTGGAACAACTTAAAATATGTTCCGGCGGCCCCACAGAACAGGGAGACGTTTTAGGAACGGCAGCGGTTGGGTGAGACGGTCTCATCTGCCATACTTTAGATGACGGTTCCCATGTTTACGTATCTCCAAGGTCGAAAGAAATCTATCACAGCTGTAAATGTTTGATATCATTTATAATACGTATTTAGTAAAGTCTATACGATGGATGCTTAGTATGCCTCCTGTCACTTTCTTGTATGATGGTTGTATGCCAAGAAAGGCTTTCTGTCTATCTGCCTTGTAGGATGGCTTGGACTGTTTTTAAAGGGGCTTATATACATTTTTGTATGATAGATCTGTCAGAGGCTACTACCCACAGTGACTCCATGTTCAAAGGCACCGTATTTTGGGATGCCAGTTACAACAGGGCCAACTTGGTGTAGTGGTTAAGGTCAGTGGTGGGATTCAAATAATTTAACAACCGGTTCCGGTGGTGGGATTCAAATGATTTAACAACTGGTTGTTTACAAGCACCATTTTAACATCTGGTTCTACCAAAGTGGTGCGAACCGGCTGAATCCCACCACTGGTTAAGGTCCTGGACTAGGACAAGGGTTCAGCAACCTTCCTATCAAAAGAGCCATTCCCCACCCATCATCAAAAAAATTTAAAAAAACTGTCCAGAACCAGAAAACATATCTGTGAGGATAAAATGGAAGTAAGGAGAACATAGTAAGTGTCTTTGGGTCTCTATCAGGGAGAAATGGAGGATATAAATGAATGCTATAAATAAATGAATGAATGTAGATGGCTTGGGTTAGAGGAGGGGTCTCCAACCTATGGCCCTCCAGATGTTCATGGATTATGATTCCCATCGGCCCCTGCCAGCATGGCCAGTTGGCACAGTGGAAATTGCAGTTCATGAACATCTGGAGGGTTATCGTTACCTGATCTCGATTCCTCTGTTACTCCGCTTATGTCTCTGGAGCTGAGTTCAGAGGGCGAGATCACCTCCTCTCATCTTCTCCTCATTCTTGATTGGCTGCTGACCTATGGTGGGAAACATGAGTCCATGTCCCTTTTTTCGTTTACTGACGTAGGAGCTACATAGGAGGATTTTTTTAAAGGCGTACTTCTCGCTGCCACCATGAGTCTCCAGTTCTGCGCATGGCCGAAAATACTGCACTGTGATTGGCTGGCTGGCAGAATCGAGGCGAGAGAGATTCCGCACTCCGCCGGCTTCGGCTTGAGTGCAACCCGAGTTCGCCAGGAAGTTGTACCTTCCCGTCGAGCTCGAAAATTTGACGGTGCGGGGGGAGCAGAGAAAGACTTGAGTCGAACCTACGGCTGTACGGAGTACCCGGGTTGGACCTACGTCGAACTAAGGTCGAATCCTACAGTGCGGAGGGGCCCAAGAGCAGGGTATAAAAACCAACTTCTTCTTCTTCTAACACCATTACTAGCTGGCTGTCCTGGCACAGTAGAATCATGGGACCCCCACAAGCCTGTGAACCAGAGGTATACTAATAAATACTGCCTATCCTTGATGGATGGATTTACACAATTTATATTATTCCTTTCTCCCCTCACAGCAGCTACCAAGGCAGCTAATGATTTAAAACAGACCTGATAAAATCACACTTTTAACCCATTAAAATCAAACCCCTCAAACATATATACACACACATATCATTAAAATGGTTTTAAAAAGAGTCCAAATACATACACACCATAAAAACAACGATAAAAACAGGGATTAGGAAGGAGAGACCACCAAGGGGATACCAGATAAAACAAATCTTCACCCACTGGTGAAAGATGGGGATAGGAGGGGATAGACAGAAAGTGAAGAGAATTCCAGAGCTTTGGTGCCACGGCCAGTGGTGGGATCCAAACATTTTAGTAACAGGTTCCCATGGTGGTGGGATTCAAACTGGCGTAGTGCCAATGGGTCTGGGCGGGGCACGACGGGGGTGTGACTGGACATTCCGGGTGCGGGGCATTCCTGGGTGGGGCTGTGGCAAGGACGCAGCCCCTGCTCTGGTCCTTGGGCGGGAAACGAATGCACGCAGGCGCAGGCTGCCACGCACGCCGGTGCACCTCCTGCTAGACTGCTTCAAGTTCTGCGCGCTACTGCAGAGAGGAGGGGCGTAACTAAGGCAAAAATCACATGGCAAAATCACCAATTAGTAACCCCCTTTCGGCACACACAAATAATTAGTAACCTACTCTCGGGAACCTGTGAGAACCTGCTGGATCCCACCTCTGGCCACGGCCCAGTTTGCCATCCACCTCATCTAAGAAAGTGGGAAAATGCAGAGAAGGGGCTCCAAAGATGACTGTACTGTGTGTGTGTTTTTTTCCCCACAGACTCTTTAAAATGCTTTGAGACAGGAAATAAAACATTTCCTTCATGGAGTTCCACATTGTTCTTACCGCAAAACTTTGCAGCCACGACACGTTTTCAACGAACCCCCTTTTAAAATGATTCTCTTGCTGAAACGTTTTTAAAAAGGGTTCATTTGCCTGCGCCCTTTAAAGGTGACTGCCTGCCTCCCCTGTGCGTCCTCATTGGCACCATTTTGTGAGTTCACTCCTTGCCTGCAGAAGCCTCTCACCCTGTTTTTGGAGCATTTCAGAGCATTTTTTGTGAGCAGAGCATAATTTTCACAGCAGTGACCGCAGAAGATTCATGGAACTGCAGCAGCTCCAAGACAGTTGTAAAGGATTCAATGGTGTTGATGGTGAGGTAACCTTGAGTGCATTCCACAGCCCGGGCGATGGGCCAGATGCATCGGCGGAGACTTTATCTTTGCGCGGGAGATGAAGCCTCTGTTCCCATGGGAAGCAGGAAGGGGGGATGGGGTGACTGGTATTATAACCTGTGCTTCTGGCGGGAAGTGTCATTCCTGCCACTGCGTGTACTTGAGCTTTCTAAGATGTCTTAATAAATGGACTTTTACTCCCAAAGCCTTTTATTTCTGCGTCTATGGAATTCCTTACATTGTGGCAGGAATCCTAATTCATCTATATTCCTGTGCAGTGGACCTCTTGTCTTGCGATGGAGAGGTTGAATTTTACTCACCGGAAAGTGCGGTAGCCCCAAAGAGGGCTCCGACCTTTCCCTTCTGGATCTGGAGGAACCAGCAGGAGAAGCAGGCCTCGCTGGTGGCTCTTTCCCGTCCTCGTATCAAGCGCTTTTGAGTCTTCCTTTACTCCGTTGGAGCGAGGGGCGTGGCAGCGACCATGGGGACTTCCATGAAATTCGTTTGGGGCGCTGTCTATGGATCGGCGCCTGTGGATCGGATCTCTACCCGTTTTCATGTGGATTACAAACCTCAGATGCAACCTGTCATGGAGGAGACGGGCTTGACCACCTTTCATGCGGCAACCCAGGAATCCATTGAGCGATTCCTGGACTTCGTATTTTGGTGATGCTCCCAAGAACCACCGTGGCACAGCACTGGGGCCCGTCAAGGACACCGGGACTAAACCTGGGTGGGAGGGTATCCGTACAGCTTCCCAATCGGACTAATCCCGGGCCAGCGGCCGCACCTGAGGTGCCTCGGGGAGCCACCGGTGGCCTGCGGCGGCTTCTGATTGTCTCCGATACCTCGCTTCCGAATGACGAAGAGTCCGAAGAAAGCCTGCCTTCCCAGCGGACCGGTTTCCTCTCCCATCGAGGGAGGACTGGGATGAGAAGTGGGACGACTGCGAGAAGGCCCAGCGGCTTGGAACCGTGAGCGCCAGCTATGGGAGGAGGAGCGGGCACAGTTGCAACAAAGGCGAAAACCTGCAGAGGGACCGGGAACAACAGCGCCAAAGAAGTCCAGCTCGAGTTGGACCCGTGCCAAAGCGGCGCTCCAGCGAGAATATGCCCAGAATCGGTCAGTCCATGATAAAGTCCTGGAACAGTCCAGACTGGATTTACAACGGCAACGCGAAAGCGTTCAGGCTCTGAAACGCAAAGTGAGCTCACTGAAGCCCTTAAGCGGGGCGAACTGGCTAAATTGGAGCGAGAAAAAAGCTGCTTTGCATGCGCACCAGGATGCATTGACTTCCGCAAGGAGAGGGATCTGGCTGCGTTGGAGAGGAACTAAGGAGGCAGCAGACTGGGAAGCCCCAAGTTGGAGTCTATGCTGTTACTGATCATGCCGTGCCAGGGGCCGCGTACCTGGGTCCTGCCACCCAAGCGCCAGCGGCGCCAGCGCCCGATTCGGCTCCCCGTACAACAGCTGCCTGCCCAGCCTGCTCAACCAGCGCAACCACCTCCCAGCAGGCACCAAGAGCCGTCGAGCGGGGCTACTATCGCCCCGATACCAGCCCGTTTTGATGGGACCGCTTCCAAACTTCCCTACTTCATCTTGCAACTCAATGCCCACTTGGAAGACTATGATGATCTATACCGGTCTGAGCGAAAAAATAAGGGACATCGGCTCAGTCCTGGATGGGGCAGCAACCGACTGGTTACCGTGACTGTTTTGGATTTGCAGGATGAGGACTCTCGTACAGTGCCCGCATTCCTCAAGCTTTAAGGCGGCGGCTTTCAGGATCCAGGCGCCGAGAATGAAGCTATCCGCACCATCAAAACCATCCAACAAAGGCAACTTCGCCCGTTTGCAGAATTTGTCCGTGAATTTGCGATGCGGCGGCTGCTCGACTTCCTCCTGAGTGGCCTGAAGCGCATGAAATGCGGAATACTTCTCAGATGCTGTGGACAACAAACTACGTGAAAGCAGTGTTTCTAATTCGGGTTCCTCGTACCATTGCGGATTGGATCCAGTTGGGGTCTCAAGTGGCGTCTCGTTTGGAATACGCTCGTCAAGGAGGCCGCCCACGCCCTAAAACCACTACTGTGTCCACCAAAGTCAAGCCCAGCCGCTCCTACCGAAACCACCTCTGAGCGCCGTCGCCCGACTTGGGTTGTGTCTTTACTGCGGAGGGCCAGGTCATCTAGCCAACTGTCCCAAGAAGCAAAACCAGCAGCTCCAGCTCCGCGCACTCCGTCTGCGCAAACCACCACGCGGAGTCGGGGCCGCCTCCCACTGGCTTTCGTCCAAAGCGGTGACCGAAGGCGACCAGAGGAGGGAAGCAGCTGTTTGCCTTTCTTCAGCCCCCATGGACATGGGCCCTACTCCTGACGCGGTGAGTGAAGGCAAGCGCTCCCATTACTGTTCAAGCATTCCTGGCCAACCCGCTAAACACACTCGCGTTATAGCCTCGGCCCTTGTGGATTCCGGCTGCTCCCACTGCTTAATGCGACCCCAGGTGGCAGAGGAGCTAGGTCTGGACGAATTCCCTGGCTAAGCCCATACCATTCACCCAAATGGACGGCAGCCCCTCGGAAACGAAGGACCGGCCAGTTTAAAACACAGCGGTTCTCCTCCGACTGCGCCGACCATTGGGAGAAAATTAGTTTCATTTTGGCGCCAGTGGCCAAACCCTCCATAGTTTTGGGCATGCCTTGGTTATTGTTACATGAACCAAAATTCATTTGGAAAGAAAGGATCCTAGAATTCACTGACCCTCCCTGCGGTGAACACATGAATTGGGAAGAAAACCCAACGTCTCCTGACACACCCCCTCTCTGGCTTCCTCGGTGATTGCTCCCGATTCTATTGGCATCCACCTGCATATCAGGATCTAGCCAGAGTTTTCAGGAGCAGGAATGCGATCAGTTGCCACCCACAGAGACACTGACTGTAAAATTGTCATACAACCAGAGCAACTACCCAAGGGTAGAATCTACAGCATGAGTCCCAATGAGGAGAAGGAACTCCGTGCCTTCTTAGACAAGAACCTTGCTCAGCGGTTTCATCTGACCAGACTACCAAACTGCGCACCGCTGCTCCGTTTGTTTGTCAAAAGAAAGATGGGTCTTCTGCGCTTTGCACAGATTATCGAGGTCTCAATCGCGGTCTCCCTGTCCAATAAATATCCTTTGCCTTTGATCAAAGACCTTTTAGATGCACTTTCGGCAAAGGGCGCATTTTACTAAATTGGACTTGAGAGAAGCTTACTACAGAGTCAGAATTGCTGAAGGCTATGAACACCTGACTGCGTTTAACACAAAGTTTGGACAGTTTGAATATTTAATAATGCCATTCGGGTTAAGTGGGGCCCGGAGCTTTTATGGCCCTTATCAACGAAGTTCTCCATGATTTACTGTACAAAGGAGTTGTTGTATACTTAGATGACGTTTTAATTTACTCACAAACCATAGAAGAGCATGAAATGTTGGTTCGAGAGGTATTGAAGCTTATTGACTAACTCTCTCTTTGCCAAACTCTCAAATGCTGTTTCCATCAGACCTCCATTTGACTATTTGGGTTACGGATCTGCGCCGAGGGCTTAAAATGGATCCTGCTAAAATTGGCGAGTCCTCCAATGGCCTGCCCCACCAACATAAAAGAACTCCAGTCGTTTCTTGGTTTTGCTAATTTCTATCGTGACTTTATACCCCAATTCGCTGAACTGACTCTCCCTCTCACAGACCTCTTACGCACTAAGGGTATTTGGGATCCACTGTCCGCCAAGCCGGGGCCCCCTTTCCTGGTCTGAGGAATGTCAAACAACCTTTCAACTGTTAAAATCTGCTTTTACCACTGAACCTATCCTAAAGCACCCTGACCCAGATCTCCCGTTTGTAGTTCCGCGTGGATGCCTCGGACAAAGCACTTGGGGCAGCCTGTTGCAGAAAAATAAAGATGGTAGACTGGTTCCGTGTGCTTATTTGTCACTAAAGTTCTCTGGTGCCGAACTCAACTGGCATGTGGGAAACAAGGAGGCTGCGGCCATCAAAGTAGCACTCTCCACTTGGCGCCACTGGCTGGAGGGCTAAGCACCCCTTTCAAGTTTGGTCGGATCATAAAACCTGGCAGCTCTTTCCACCCCTCAAGATGTCCGAGAAAACAACCCGTTGGGCGATTTCTTTCTCGTTTCTCTTTTACAGTCCATTTTTCCCAGGAAAACCAACAAACTGGCTGGCGGCTCTCGCGCCTGCCGAGGAGGGTGGAGCTGCCTTACGTGACATTCCACGCACTGTTCTTTCTCCCTCCCAGTTAGGGGTTAGCAGTCACCCGATCTCAAACGTCCGCTTCTCCTCCACCCCATTCCCAGTCGTCTCTCCTTTCCTGCGGGAACTGGAGGAGGCGGGGCTGCGAGCCTCCAGCAGCCGAAGGAGACTCCCAATTGCGTTTGGAGAATGGAGTTTGGCGGAGATGTTGGTATGTGCCTCCCCCTCCGCCAAGCAGGTTCTTGAAGCTTGCCACGATGCCCGTTCGGCTGGACATTTTGGCTTTTTGAAAACTCTGCATTTAGCCGCCCGGCAGTTCTGGTGGCGCGCAATGCGCTTAAAGACGATGAGACATACATTAAAGGCTGCTTTCGGTTTGTGCGGAAGGCAAGGCCAGTCCGGGAAAGCCCCATTGACTGTTGAAACCGTTTCCGGTAGCCTCCCGCCCTTGTCAGGTCATCTCAATGGACTTTATTACAGACTTGCCGAAAGTCAGGCAACACAGTTTTATGGGTGGTGGTGGACTTATTCTCGAAGCAAGCCCATTTTATTCCCTGTGCTTCCATTCCATCCCCTCCTGAGTTGGCACGGCTTTTTATTCAACATGTTTACCGTCTCCATTCCGCCCCGTTAAAGGTGGTCTCCGACCCATGACCCCAATTCATCTCAAAATTCTGGAAAGCGTTTTTGGGGTTGTTGGGGGGCGCCCGGCGCTTCGCCGCGTTCAAAGTGGCGAGCGAGGCGGAGAGAACGAACAGAACCCTAGAGCAGTATTTACGTTGTTACACCAACTACCACCAAGACAATTTGTGCGAGCTTATTCCGTTTGCGGAGTACGCCTATAACAATGCGGTTCATAGTAGGGGGAAGAAAACCTCCTTTGAAATTGTGTCTGGTGGCTCCTTCCCGCCGTTGCCACAAGTACCCGCAGCTGCGTGGGACCCCCCAAATTTCAACAATGGATTTCATCTAGCGAGGGATGGAAGTAGGTCCAGACCATGCCTTACAGCAAGCAAAGGACTCCCAAAAACTGCAAAGCGGATAAACACCGCATTTCGGATTTTCCTCTGCGTGTGGGCTCCTGGGTGTATTTATCTACAAAAATCTCAGAGGCGTGCATAGATATTCAAAACTTGGCAAGAGATTTGTGGGACCTTTTCAGATTACTAAAGTGATTAATGATGTCACTGCCAGCTTAGCTTTGACTAACTCTCTTAGTCAAATCCATCCTGTCTTCCATTCCAGCTTGCTCAAGGGCTCCGCTTCCGATGCCTGGTACGACCAGCCGGAGAGGCCCCCACCGACTATTATTGATGGCCACTTAAACACTACAGATTGGCGCTATCCTGGACTCTACGCTTTAATGGCAGCGCTTGCAATATTTAGTTTCTTGGGTGGGATATTCCTCTGGAGTATAATCAATGGGTTTATTCCGAAAACATTGAAGCCCCCACCCTTATTGCTGCTTTCCACCGCGCCTTTCCGCACAAACCGGGGGGGAAGGGGTCTTCTTTAGGGGAGGCAGAGTGTAAAGGATTCAATGGTGTTGATGGTGAGGTAACCTTGAGTGCATTCCACAGCCCGGGCGATGGGCCAGATGCATCGGCGGAGACTTTATCTTTGCGCGGGAGATGAAGCCTCTGTTCCCATGGGAAGCAGGAAGGGGGGATGGGGTGACTGGTATTATAACCTGTGCTTCTGGCGGGAAGTGTCATTCCTGCCACTGCGTGTACTTGAGCTTTCTAAGATGTCTTAATAAATGGACTTTTACTCCCAAAGCCTTTTATTTCTGCGTCTATGGAATTCCTTACACAGTTGGGGCATTTCCCCACTTACCTTGGTCCAAAGGTTGCTGCACGCAACTCCCAGCGTGCGCATTTCTGGCGCGCGCCCGGGCTTCAAAAGGCACCGTTTCAAAAGGTGCCAGGAATGACGCACGCTGAGGGGGTGCGACAGCAGCTGCATCGGGGCGGCTGCGTTGTCGCCGCCTCTGTAGTGGGGAGTGCTGGGGGGCCCCGCGCTGCTTGAGGAGAGTAGCGCGCGGCTTAAGGTAAGTGGGAAAACGCCCATGGAAAAAAACAGAAAATGGCCACCAGGAATTGTTTTAAGGGCATTTGTGTAAAACAAAAATTGTGCTATTTGAAAGGGATCTAAAACTTTAAAAATGTTTTAGGTCACTTGTGCAGAAAAATGGGTGGTCAGGAAATTTTATAAGGGAATAGGCAGTCCTTTGGGTATGTTGGTTCCAAACCATACAAGACTTTGACAGTCAAGATCAACCCCTTGTTGGTGGGGCAAGACTGGCGTGACATGGACTCTACAACTAATTCCAGTCAATATCCTGATTTCCTCACAGTAGATTGTCTTCATAGTATTACTGTCTGGATCTGATAGGGCAAAGGCCCTGTCCCCAGAGCAAAAGCTCTGACCGGTTACAAAAATAACTATCCAAAAGCTTCTTCAGTGTTCAGAGATTTATTGTTTTTTTCAATTCTGCTCCCCTCTGTTAGCAACAGGGAACTCCCCTCTGTTAGCAACAGGGAGGAGGTTCAAAGGGGCTGTTGCTTGCGTAACATAATTTATACCCTCTTACAAACATCCCTCCTTGTCTTCTAACCATTGGCTAGATTTGGAATACGTACACATTGCCATTTGAATCTCCACTCCTCTCCAAAGCCCACCTTGCTTTCCACAATTGGGAGTGTATTCTTTATGTCATCTTGCCCCATTCAGAGATCTTGGTTGCTATATTAACCAAGTTTTACTTCGCCCTTTTCTGTCTTTTTCTGTAGAACAGAACAGAACAGAAGCCTTTATTGGCATGTTAAAAGAACACCGCAGCTACAAAACAAACCAATACATCAAAACACATCCAATACAAACCCACAAGATACATCAGTCCGTGTTCACATCTTCAACAAAAAGAAGGCCACCAATTCACATTACACTGGGCCCGAACCACCCAACAACGAGCAAATTCTGTCTGCAATGTACTGGCCATGTTTGATATGATTACTATTAGCAAGAAACAGAAATTAAGACACATATTAGATCTAAAATTAATATCGCAGATAAACATTTCAGAGCTGCTACGAAGGCATGCTAAATTCCAAAGTTAATATATTATAGTATAGGAGTAAAATATTAAAATAGGGTGGCGTAATAAGGAAGAGAGAAGTTAATTACTTATCCTCTAAACATACTTAGACCCATTACTGGATTATTTGCATTCAATTATTTCAAGGAGAAAGTTTGCCACAATCTCAGGGTTGGTATTATTCAGGAGAATTGGAATTGCAACCAAGTCAGCAGGGGCCATGGTGAGTAGTGGAATGGAATATACATATCTATCTCTGACTCCCTTGGTTCTCAAGCAGTGAAAAAGAGAGTGAGCTATGGTTTCAATCTGGGTTTGGTTGCAGGAACATAATCTTTGAGTTTTATCAAGATTATTGAACCTGCCACGCAAAAAAGCGGAGGGCATGACATTAAATCTGGCAAGTGTCAAGGCTCGCCGTTGTGTTGGGTTAACCAGAGTAATTAGATAGTTGGCCATTTGGCCTTGGATCGGGGGTATTGCTAGATTAAGGGGTGAGCATGTCCTTTTCGCTGCCTTGATCAGTGTTTGAAATTCCACATCAAGCAGTTTCCCTTTCAGGGTGTTATAAGCCTCAGTAAGGGTAAGCATACTGAGCGATTCCAAGGATAGGCCAATGATTTCAATTTTGTTTTTGATAATATTTGACCATAGCGTTGAATTACTATCTAGTAGAAAAGAGTGAATGAAACTGGCAGAGTCCTGTTGGTAATGGATTTTGAGCCAATATTTGAATGCTCTTAACCAAGCCAAGGTCTCAAAAGTGATCTGTCCTGTTTCCAGGCAAATAGCAGCAAAGGGAACACAGTTAGGTAGGCCCATTATTTTATGTAGAAATTTGGATTGTAGGGTGTTAATGGTTTTATTAACTGCAGAAATCCAAATTGGGGACCTGTATAATATCTGTGCTCCGACTTTGGCATTAAATACCTTAACTGCTGCAGGTATGTATTTGTTGCCTGTGTTGTAGAAGAAACGGGATACAGCTCTAGCGCTATTGGAGGCCATAGTTGTGGAAAGATTGCGATGCGGGCGCCAAGACAGGTTATAAGAGAAGGTGATTCCTAAGTATTTAAATTGTTTGACCTGCTCCAGAATGATATTATTGACTTCCCACTTGTGCATCTTCAACCGTCGAGAAAAAACTAAAATTTTTGATTTGTTATAATTAATCTCCAGTTTATTAGTTTTACAATACTGGATGCATCGCCTTATCAAACGGAGAAGGCCCACTTTAGATCTTGAGAGTAGAACTGCATCGTCCGCATATAACATTAATGGTATTGGCGATGCATTTAGAATAGGCGGATGACTATTGGTTGCTAATAGGGCAGGGGCTAAGTCATTCAAAAAATATTGAACAGTGTGGGGGCTAGTACGCAGCCTTGCTTGACTCCTTTCATGATTGCGATATTTTCTGTTAGCAGGCCCTCTTGCGAGCATTTGACCTGGCAGGATGTGTTCCTGTGGAGTTGTTTGAGCAGGAGGAGCAATCTTGGGTCAATTCTTAAAGCCCGCAGTTTCTGCCATAGAAGTTCTCTAGAGATGGAGTCAAAGGCTCTGTACACTTTGTCTCCTTTATCTTTCTGGTGAGAGGCCGTATCCAAATTCCACAGCATGTGTATCAGACTTTACTGAAAAGTGCAGAAATTCCCCCCCCCCTTTTTCCAAGCAAAGCCTCTCTACTAATGAAATTACAGTTCTTTGTTTAACTAACAGCATCTTATTGGTCTTTTATAAATTACCTCTAATATACTTTATATCAGGGGTCCCCAAACTTTTTAAACAGGGGGCCAGTTCACTGTCCCTCAGACTGTTGGAGGGCCGGACTAAAAAAAACTATGAACAAATTCCTATGCACAAATGATTGTAAAATGTTTGATTTCACCTTTCAGCCTTTCTGTCATGGTCTATTTTTAGAACAGTGACCAAAGTATATCAAGTACAGGGTGGGCTCCAAATATTGTTGGGGAGGCTGTGGAATACCTTCCCCTGTAAAAAAAAAAAAGCAGAACTTTCCCAATGAAACATTCCATCTAACCCAGGATCAGGTATCTTTCCTCCCTAGCAGCCAGCCAGCAAGCGATTCACCAGCCTGGCTGATGCCAATGGGAGTCAGGCGGAACAGAAAGCCTGAGAGCAACACATGGAGTAGCTGAGAGGGAAGGGCGGAGCAGGCGTTGCCACATGTAAGGTTTCCAACTCTGGGTCAGAAAATTCATGGAGATTTGGGGGTGCCATCATGTAACTGCAATCAACAGCCGTTGGGGCCGGTTCCTCCTCTCCCTCGAGCCCCCACTGCACATGAATGGAGCCATCGCTGCCATGCCTGGCGGGCCGGATAAATGCCTTCAGGGGGCCACATTTGGCCCCCGGGCCGTAGTTTGGGGACCCCTGCTTTATATGATTAAATATATGGCTTAAAACATTATAAACTATATGTTCATATCAGATCCTTCCTCATCTCCACCTCTGAGGTAGTAGTGACCACCTCTCCCCATACTGCCCTCGGAGACCCCTCTGGTCTGTGGAGGGAAATTTACTGTTGGTCCCCGGCCCCAGGACTGTTCGGCTGGCTTCGACCCAGGCCAGGGCTTTTACGACCCTGACCCCGGCCTGGTGGAACACTCTTCCTAGTGATATCCGGGCCCTGCGGAGTCTGTCGCAATTCCGCAGGGCGTGCAAAATGGAGCTGTTCCAGCGGGCCTTCCCTGTCGAGTCAGCCAAAACGTCCTTCTTTTCTTAAATCATCTCTGCTCCCTTTGTTTGGATGCAGCCTATGAATTCTGTCCCCTTTGTGCTCCCACGGTAGGATGTTTTTACACCATCTGTGTATCTGTTTTTAAAACTTATTTATTCATGAGGTTTTAAATGTTTATATTTTTAGTATTTACTGTATTTATTTGGTTGTTTTACTGTAAGCCACCTTGAGTCGTAGAGATATGGCAGGGTATAAATGTAATCAATAGATAGATAGATAGATAGATAGATAGATAGATAGATAGATAGATAGATAGATAGATAGATAGATAGATAGATAGATAGATAGATAGATAGATAGATAGATAGATAGATAGATAGATAGATAGATAGATAGATAGATAGATAGATAGATAGATAGATAGATAGATAGATAGATAGATAGATAGATAGATAGATAGATAGATAGATAGATAGATAGATAGATAGATAGATAGATAGATAGATAGATAGTCTCTTATGGTTTGTGGTAGGTGAATCCAAGAATGCTCCAAGGCCCTGTGGGATCAACAGAGTACAATTATTCCTGTTATACTTAACACAGATTTTTTTCCCCCAAAAGCCCAAGCTCAGCATTGCTGGGGGAGTTATTGCCAGTGTTCTTCGATCTTGCTGGGCATTGTAGCCTAGACCTATTGTAAGATTTTCCTTTAACAGTCTTGGCTGCAACAATAGGGCTTTTTCAGTGGTGGCCCTGAGATTATGGAATGAACTTCCCCTGAGGTATGTCAATAATCTTCTCTACAAGTATTTAGGAAAGTGGTAAAAAAATGCATCTATTCACCCTGGACTTTGGCTAAAGAGATGGTTTCCCTCTTTGGAAATGTCAAGATTTTAATAGGTTTTCAGATATTTTGATAGGCTTGTAGGGATTTTTAATAGGTTTTATTGTGCACAGTTTATCATTGTTTTTAGGTGATTTTTATGTCTTATGTTGTAACCCACCTTGAGACCTTCAAATATATGGCAGGATAGAAATGTATATAAATAAATAAATAAATACAATTACAAGAGTGGTTTCTTCTTTTCTTAGTTGTTGCAAGAATATATACCTGGAACATCTTGTTCATTACAATTGCAGATGGGTCATGACTAGAGCAAGGTGTAACTCTTTTCCGTCAGTACATCTTCAAGGTCGCTTCTCTAATATCCCACAAAACGAGCGTTGCTGTCGATTCTGTCCTGATACAACTGATTCACTTTCTCACATTCTGCTTCACTGTTCAAAGTACAACAACATCAGAACTGATTTGAGAACGGTATCACCAACAGGATTTATGCTCCTTTCTGATAAGTTAAAAATGGCTAAGCTTCTGAATAACTCTAATGCTGAAATCTCTGAAGCTGTTGCCAGTTTTCACAATTTTTACTCTGTGTACTGCAAGTTGTGCAATAATGATCTTTTTATTTGTATTTGGAATTCATGACACACATCGGTTTTATGCCTAATAAACGTTTTGGATTTGGATATAAATAAATAAATAAATACATACATACATACATACATACATACATACATACATACATACATACATACAATTACAAGAGTGCTTTCTTCTTTTCTTAGTCGTTGCAAGAAGCCAACTCAGAAGAATGACCTGGTAAATTAAGGCCAGGTCTACCCACACATGTCTTCGTACTGAGCAATATAAATGCCCTCTGTAAATTACGCTGTTGGGCGTGTTTGAGACCCTTAACATTCAAATGGTTTACCCCTCTTTAGTCAACTGGACAAAATCTCGTTAAAATGTAGAGAGAGAAAACTGACGTACGTCCATCACAGAACTGAAAAAGTTCACTTTTTGGAGCTACTTTAGGGCTTTTAGAAATATTCCTTCGCTGACCATAACAGAAGGATCTTTAGTCTGTTTTAGAAGCTGTACTGGGGTGTGGGGGGGGTGGGTTCTGGCTTACACTAGAACACTAAAGTCCCCCATCCCACCCCCCCGATTAACAAATGTCACTTTACGTCCACAGAAGCTTTTGTTCCCCTCAAGAGCACATAGGGCGACTCCCCGGAGTGGTATTCTGTCCTCCTTTTATTGTTGATAGTATACACGCTAGCATTTAGGCCGTCCGTGGCAAGCAAGGAGATTGTCATGCAAATGATCCCCGCATTTACATACTGCTCAAAACTAATCTTCATTGTCCTGTCACTGGATGGACGTCTTTGATTGAGAATCATTTTTTTTCTCCTCCTTCCCGTCACAAGCTTCTCTTTAACAAAGTGCAAATGAAACAAAAATCCTCTTAATGGAGCTTCAATGAGTCTTAATGAAAGCAATTCATTCTTAAGCGATCCATCTCATGGATCAGTTGTCAGATACAGAATAGCAATTTATTTGCAAGTGGGTAGCTGTTGGGAGCGGCTTACTTTGGGGGAAGCCAATGAAATCCATGGAACTTACTACTTGGTATAATTAATAGAATAATAACTCCCTTTTAATGAGTTCTACATTGGGGCATTCATAATCATTGTCCATGACTTCTCTTATTGTTTAAGGGACGAATGAACTGCGATAAAGGGTATCTTATTCTTCACAAATTTCCATGAGACACACTACTCCTTTCCCCTGGCCTCACAAAACACTGAGATGCTAGACACCAAAATCTACCTGAAAGGTGTTTTGTATTCTGAGACAAGGAAATCTTCTACAACCAGAGATGCACAGAGTTTTATAGAACTGTGGATCTATTTAAATTCCAAGAAGTCTCAAATATAGATACTAGATTATTTTAAAAAAATCAAAATCATAAAATCAATATAAAGTAGTGATACAATGTTAAGAAATATCCATAAATGTCAGAATCCAAACCATTGGTCTCCCTGGCGAAACCAGGCAACCATTCGACTTTAATGCAATGACCCACCCTCTGGCAAAGCCCTTCGGAAAAACACAGGTATGCAGAATTTCCAGAATGATAAATAAGTGGGGACTTTCCTGACATACTCTGGAAGACCATTCCTCAGGTCGATTACCAACTGAAGCCTGTTCCCCACCCTCACCCCAATCTGGCATGAAAAGTTGCTCCAGAAGTGAGAAGCACATGCGGAGCAAGAGGAAGCATGTCAGGACACGAAATCTTACCCCAACGCGCCTGCTCTCTCGATGGGCTAAGAAATGGCAAATGCAGTTCAATGTAGCAAAATATAAAGTGATGCACATAGGGGCAAAAAATCCAAACTTCACATACACGCTACAGGGGTCAGTGCTATCAGTCACAGACCAGGAAAGGTAGTTGGGTGTCTTAGTGGATAGTTCCATGGGAATGTCAACTCAATGCATGGCAGCTGTGAAAAAGGCAAACTCTATGCTGGGGACGAACCCGATCCTGGAGAGGGATGGATAAGTAGCGACCCTTTGTAATGGCCGATGGGAAGGTATTGGATCTGGCCCTTGTGATAATCCATCTCTGTTGGGGTTCAGTTAATAATTCAAGATACTTGGCTATGTGCCCCTGTTCCGGTATTATTCCGACAGGGAGGGGTGAGCATGATTTATTTGCTTGAATATATTCAGCCATGCTCTTGTTTCAAGTAGGTTCTGACCAGTTTCTAAGCATAGTACAGCATGTGGTACAGAGTGTGGTAATCCGAGTATTTTATAGAGGAAGCCAGATTGTATTCTTTCAACAGAATTGTTCCATGCAGTTATCCATACTACTATTACTACTTCAGCCACTGCCTACCAGTAATGTACACTGGCTTACCTCCACCCCTGGTAGATAGGTAGCAACACAGGAGGGTCACCAGAGCTACCCTTCCTAACTGGTCAGTGGCCTCCAGGTTTCACCAGCATCTGATGTGGAAGATGTTCCGCTAGGGGAGACCTAGGCAGGGTTACGAGGCAGAGTCCTTTGGGGTTTTTTCCCCCTGTTATATAATGAGCTACGATCACCACGTACCAGACAATAGGACCATCTTCATGTCCCTTTGATAGAAAGAAATTTGTACTAGTGCCTTTACTCCCATCAAGAAAAAAAAAGAGCTGCCGATATCGTCCCCTTGTCTCATCAGAGAATTGTTTGACCCATTTGTTTTGAGAAGAAGTTAGTAACCAGAGGCAGCGCTGTTGAAAATGTGCAACCAGACATCAAGTTTTTAGTCGGGGCGTGGGGGGGTTCTGAGGACGTGCCGTTCCAAAAGAACATTTGCACAGTTCAAAAATTCAAGTTATGCAAAAATGGTCCTTTGTTATCTTCTGCCTCCGCGCCATCCAGTTCCCAGTGGTAAGGGTATTTTTTGCTCTCGCTCTGCGTCAGCTTCTAATGAGCGTGGCGACGGGAAAGGGGAAGTTCTTTACCCGAAATTCATTTTCTTTTAGATGTAGCTATTGATTCCTCTTAATTTTTTCCCCCTTTTTTTTCAAAAAGAGATATTTCCCTTTGATTTCTTTTTGATTTCTCTTGGGAGAGAAATCGCCTGCCTCTGAGCAGCTGTAGAGTGAAATTCTGGGGGAAAAACCCATAGAACCCCTGCCCTCTTCCAACCCCCAACATGCCCAATACTGGTGGCAGAAAACTAAGGGGTGAGTTGGGTGGGACAAAGAAACCACGGCTTTAAAAAGGGCTTGGACAGATTTATGGAGGAGAAGTCGATCTATGGCTGCCAATCTTGATCCTCCTTGATCTCAGATTGCAAATGCCTTAGCAGACCAGGTGCTCGGGAGCAGCAGCAGCAGCAGAAGGCCCTTGCTTTCACATCCTGCACGTGAGCTCCCAAAGGCACCTGGTGGGCCACTGCGAGTAGCAGAGAGCTGGACTAGATGGACTCTGGTCTGATCCAGCAGGCTAGTTCTTATGTTCTTATGTTCTTAAAGAAGTGGCACCAGAGGTGATTGGGGGCAGAGAAGGCAAACAGGCGGGAAAGGCGGCGCACCTTCCCCCCACACCACTAGAGTCCATTTTATTCAGCCATAAAATGGGCTCGGCTGCTAGTATTGGAATAAAACATTGTTAGACTTTAAGCACCATTAGAAAAGAGAGCTACCTCAGGACCCATTTTGGGGTATAAATATAGGGCTGTCGGCCCCTGTGGAGCTAGTGATTAATATTAATGCTCTAATCTGGAGCACAGTATTCGCCACTCCTCTACATGAGAGGTGAACAGAGGTGGGATCCAGCAGGTTCTCACAGGTTCCCGAGAGTAGGTTACTAATTATTTGTGTGTGCCGAGAGGGGGTTACTAATTGGTGATTTTGCCACGTGATTTTTGCCTTAGCTATGCCCCTCCTCTCAGCAGTAGCGCGCAGAACTTGAAGCAGTCTAGCACACTGATGGCGAACCTATGGCACGGGTGCCAGAGGTGGCACTTGGAGTCCTCTCTGTGGGCACACACATACAGAGTTCGTCATGTGGGGGGCAGAAAATCACACCCACCTAGCCTAGCCTTGACCACTGAGCATGACGTGCGTGCACGTGAGCAGGGAGGACTCGGCTGGCGGGCCTGGTACCTGTGCTCTGGGTGGCTGCTGCCTGCGGGGGAGCACAGAGGAGGCAGAGATGCTAGAGAGGCACAGAGCGGTGCGTGCGGGACTTCCTGGAGGCTAGAGCAGGCTGGCCCCTGCTCAACCGGGTGGGGCAGAGGAAGAGGGAGCCAACCAGTTTTTTCTGAACTAAAACCTCAGCATTCAGGTTAAATTGCCGGGTCGGCACTTGGCAATAAATAAGTGGGGTTTGGGTTGCAGTTTGGGCACTCGGTCTCAAAAAGGTTCGCCATCACTGGTCTAGCAGGAGGTGCACCGGCGTGTGTGGCAGCCTGCGCCTGCGTGCATTCGTTTCCCGCCCAAGGACCGGCACAGTGGCTGCATCCTTGCCACAGCCCTGCCCAGCAATGCCCCGCCCCCAGAATGCCCGGCCACGCCCTCGTCGTACCCCGCCCAGCCCCATTGGCGCTACGCCGCTGTTTGAATCCCACCACCATGGGAACCTGTTACTAAAATTTTGGGATCCCACCACTGGCGGTGAACTCTAATCTGGAGAACCAGGTTTGATCTCTTGCCTTGAAAACCCTAAAGGGCCACCGTACATCAGTGTGACTTGATGACATTTTCTACCAGCGAGTGTGCACATGGCTGCAGCTTTAACTCCCTGAAAAAATAATGCATTTTAAAAAAAATGTGGTCATGGCCAACCCTTCTGTTTTCTTTCATGAGTTATACCCACAATTGTGTGATCCAAATAATTTAACAACCGGTTCTGATGGTGGGAATTCAAATAATTTTAACAACTGGTTGTTTACAAGCAGCATTTTAACAACCGGTTCTGCCGAAGTGGCGCGAACCGGCTGAATCCCACCACTGGATACCTATCTCTCTTATCATCACTTTGCCACAAATGTAAGAATGATGAAAAGAAAGTCCTTATGACTGAGCCATGTTGCATATAGAAGAAGAAGAAAGAAGAAAGAAGAAAGAAGAAAGTAGAAAGTAGAAAGTAGAAAGAAGAAAGAAGAAGGAGAAGGAGAAGGAGAAGGAGAAGGAGAAGGAGAAGGAGAAGAAGAAGAAGAAGAAGAAGAAGAAGAAGAAGAAGAAGAAGAAGAAGAAGAAGAAGAAGAAGAAGAAGAAGAAGAAGAAGAAGAAGAAGAAGATTTGGATTTATATCCCCCCTTTCTCTTCTGTAGGAGACTCAAAGGGGCTGACAGTCTCCTCACCCTTCCCCCCTCACAACAAACGCCCTGTGAGGTAGGTGGGGCTGAGACAGCTCAGAAGAACTGTGACTAGCCCAAGGTCACCCAGCTGGCTTGTGTGGGAGTGCACAGGCTAATCTGAATTCCTCAGATAAGCCTCCACAGCTCAGGCGGCAGAGGGTCAACCTTGGTTAGTATTTGGATAGGAGACAACCAAGGAAGAGAGAGAGAGAGAGAATTTGGATTTATATCCCCCCTTTCTCTCCTGTAGGAGACTCAAAGGGGCTGACAATCTCCTTGCCCTTCCCCCCTCACAACAAACACCCTGTGAGGTAGGTGGGGCTGAGAGAGCTCCGAGAAGCTGTGACTAGCCCAAGGTCACCCAGCTGGCGTGTGTGGGAGTGCACAGGCTAATCTGAATTCCCCAGATAAGCCTCCACAGCTCAGGCGGCAGAGCTGGGGATCAAACCCGGTTCCTCCAGATTAGATACACGAGCTCTTAACCTCCTACGCCACTGCTGCTCCATAGGAGTGTAAATTCGGCAAAATCGAATAAGAAATGGGGGTTTTCACCCGAAAAAAAGTGGCAGTCTAAAGGGATCCAAAAAGCAGATCTCGAATCATGCCAGAGAAAATCAGCATGATCCAGGTTGCTTCAGACCCACCACTGACACGGCTACCTCCGAGAGGAGCTGGGAGATTCCTTGTGGAGCTGAGAGTCACAGGAATTTTCCAGGTTTGGGTTTAATAGACCCAGTGGTGGGATTCAGCCGGTTCGCACAACTTCGGCGGAACCGGTGGTTAAAATGATGCTTGTAAACAACCAGTTGTTCCATTAATTTAATCCCACCACCGGAACCGGTTGTTAAATTATCTGAATCTCACCACTGAATAGACCCCCAAATTTTTCAATTTGAAAAAGCCAATATTGGGATTCTACTTTCTTGAGGGTTTTCAAAAAATTTTCACGAATCTCAAACCTGAACCTGAAAGATATTATTTCAGTCATACTCGTTACCCCTTTAACTCCATAAAAAAAGTTGTGTACCGGCCACAGGAAAACAAACATGGTATTCCTACAAAGCCATTCAGTAGGATTAGATGCGACACTTCGAGGGCTGTTCCGCCAATTTGCCATCGTATCCCTATCCCACGAGTCATTCCCGAGATTTCCACCAGCTCACAATCCGTATTAACCCAATGGCAATTTCTGCAGGTCTGAGACTTTAATATCTAAGTGCACTGAGTTTTCATCTCTTGGAAGTAGCTTTTGAAATCCGAAAGTGCCAAACCACCTTATGTTTTATTTAACTATTCTTAAAGGAAGTTGAACCTGAGGTTATTCCCTTTTCGATAAGCTGGCTAATTATTTATTAACTTTCCCGGCTCTTCTTAAAAGGGAATTGGAAAGAGAGAGAGAGAGAAAAAAGAGGTAAAGAGAGAGCATGAGCGAAAGAAAATAGAGAGAGAAAAGGGATGGCACAAAGGCTAGACTTTATAATGCCAAACGGCGCGTGACTGGTTGAAAGAGGTTTGTTTTATTACATCCAGCACTATCTTCTTGTCATGGTATGGAATTCTTTTATAGCATTCATTCGCAACCAATTAGCAGTCTCAATCAACAGAAACAAATATGACATTATATCAACTTCATTTGACCACTCTGTAGTTGATTAATTTGTGTGTGTATTTTGTGGAGGAGGGGACATGAAAGGAATTTTTTGAAAAACTGTATGCTTCTTTGCTCTAGAACATCGGTGTCAAACTCTCGGCCCTCCAGATGTTATGGACTACAGTTCCCATCATCCCCTGCCATCATCATGCTGGCAGGGAATGATGGGAACTGTAGTCCATAACATCTGGAGGGCCGCGAGTTTGACACCTGGGCTCTAGAACAATGGTAGAACGATCTAATAATTGTGAAAGGTACTGTCCAAAGCCTCAGTCTGGATGGACCAACCTAGCCCATTCTTGTCAAATCTCAGTAGGTAAGGAGGGTCAACCTTGGTTAGTACTTGGGTAGGAGACCACCAAGGAAGTCCAGGGTTGCTCTGCACAGGAATACAAGGGCAAGCCACCTTTGGTAGCCTCTCACCTGGGAATCCTATGGGGTCACCATAAGTTGGCTGTCACTTATTTATTTATTTATCTGACAATAAAAATTCTTAAAACTCGGAATCAACAGATGGCAGCACACCTTTCTCCCATCCCAACTCTGTGCCCACAGGAGGCCTAGATGGAATAGGGGCATTGCTCTTCTCATCCCGGCTGGCCAAATGCCTGGCGGAACAGGTCCATCTTGTAGGCCCTGCAAGAACCTTGTACTCAGAGGTGGGATCCAGCAGGTTCTCGCCAGTTCCCAAGAGTGGGTCACTAATTATTTGTGTGTGCCGAGAGGGGGTTACTAATTGGGTCTGCTTTTCCGTTAGAAATTCCATTAGGTCCAAAAATCATAAAGTCCTGTTGTTTCCTATGTGGCTGGTTAGCAGAGGTCGAAAACGGGATAATTCTCCCTGTTGGGCTGTTTTAAAAGCATGTTTTAGAAATATGGTAAAGTTCCTTGTTGAAGGAAAGTATCCTTCTTTTGATTTCTAGAAATAAAATTAAGTATTTGAAAATATTAAGTATTTAACAGGCAGTCAATTAGAGGAGAAGTAGTTGTTTCTGTTGGCAGTAGACGATAGGACTTGCTATAATGAGTTTAAATTATGGACAGTAAGATACCAGCTGGAAATTAGGAACTTTTTTTTTACAGTAAGAGTTTTTTACAGTAACAGAGAAATTATTCACGCCGCGCCCCCAGAATGCCCAGCCACGCCCCCATTGTGCCCCGCCCAGCCCCATTGGTGTTACGCCACTGTTTGAATCCCACCACCATGGGAACCTGTTACTAAAATTTTTGGATCCCACCACTGGTTGTAAGTCCCGCAGGGCAATGGTCTCCTTGGGGACCCTGTACCCCCAGGTAGGGGCCAGGACCATAAGAGCCCTGGGCCTTGTAGAAGCCAGCCGGATTTCTCTTGACGGCATTTCATACCCACACACCCCCACAGTGTCCAAGAAGGCAAGGCCTACCCAAGGAAGCTGAATTCCACTACAAACAGAAATAACCCCCCACCAAAATATAAAATTTTTATATTTTTATAATAAAGCTTGAAAACTAAATAAAATAATATATTTTAAAAAATAAAGCTCAAAAACTAAATAAAATGGAGAAAGGGCTGCTCAAAAACCTGCGGCGAAAACAGAGGTGGGATCCAGCAGGTTCTCACAGGTTCCCGAGAGTAGGTTACTAATTATTTGTGTGTGCTGAGAGGGGGTTACTAATTGGTGATTTTGCCACGTGATTTTTGCCTTAGTTACGCCCCTCCTCTCAGCAGTAGCGCACAGAACTTGAAGCAGTCTAGCAGGGGGTGCACCGGCGTGCGTGGCAGCCTGCACCTGCGTGCATTCGTTTCCCGCCCAAGGACCGGCGCAGTGGCTGCGTTCTTGCCACAGCCCCGCCCAGGAATGCTGTGCCCCACCCCCATCATGCCCCGCCCAGCCCCATTGGCGCTACGCCACAGTTTGAATCCCACCACCGTGGGAACCTGTTACTAAAATTTTTGTATCCCACCACTGGGCAAGAGGTGGAATGATTGGAATGGTTAACATAAGGAGATGCAAGTCAGAGTTCACAGGCCACTCAGTTCACAAGGTCTAACTTCCTCTCGCTGCCCATGTTCAGCCTGTAGGGATACATGAGTCCGTCAAAGCTTGGCAGACCAAGAGCTGAGGAAGACTGGTATAGTTAGTGTGGATTCAAGCCCAAGCCACAGGCCAAATCTAACCTCTATACCAATGGTTTTCAACGTGTGTGGGAGCTGCCATCTTCCAAGTGGGGCCAGGAGATCTCCCAATGAGCCTGAAAACCTCCCAGAATGACAACTGATCTCCAGACAATAGAGACCACTTGTCTAGAAGCAAATGGCTACTTCGGAGGGTGAGCTCTATGGCATTCTACCCCAGTGAAAACCTCCCCTTCTCAAAGAAGAAGACGACTCCTGCAAGGAGTCTCAAGGTAGCTTACAAACTCCTGTCCCTTCCTCTCCCCACAACAGACACCTAGTGGGGTATGTGGGACTGCAAGAGTTCTGAGAGAGCTGTGAATAGACCAAAGTAAGCCCCCGACTGCCTTCATGTGTAGGAGTGAGTAAACAAACCCAGTTCGCCAAATGAGAGTCTGCCCCTCGGGTGGAGGAGTGGGGAATCGAACCTGCTTCTCCAGATTAGGGTCCACCTACTCTTAACCGCTATGTCACATTGGCTCTAAACCCTGCCCTCGGGATTCAATGTCAAATCTCCAGGAAACTCCTAGTCAAAGATGGCAACCTTACCAGGAGTGCACGGGGAGGCAAAAACACCTATCACCCTGCCCCACTCCAGGGCCCCTTCCGCATTGTAGGAGTTGACCTTGGATCGACTTGAGTCTGACCCGAGTCCTCCACACAGACGTAGCGTCGGACTCATGTCTGACTCGACTCACCCCCCTCTCGCCATTAAATTTCTGAGCTTCGACTGGGGGAGTCGAGTGCGACTGACTGGCGAACTTCGGAGGGTTAAGCTCGAAGCCGAAGCCGGTGGAGTGCGGAATCTCCGTCGACTCGACTCTGCCATCTAGCCAATCACAGCTCAGTATTTTGCCCATGCGCAGAAGGGGAGACTTGTGGCAGCTGGTGCTGGGCATCTCGCAAGCCCAGAAGAGCGGGGGACTCAGCAACCAATTGGAACGCAGCACAGGGAGGTGGTCCCGCCCTCTGAGCTCGGCTCTGGAGACACAAGTCAGCTGCTGTGCGGAGGAACGGGAGGACTCGAGCTGAGGTACGTTTCCGCCGACACGAGTTGAACCTGAGTCGCCTTGTGTGTCCAGAAGGGGCCCAGGAGAAATAGCAGGCTTCCATCCATTATTCTAGGGTTGCCAGTTCCGTGGTTGGGAAATTCCTGGACGTTTGAGGGTGGTACCTGGGGAAAATGGGGCTTCAGAAAAGGAGGGGCCTCAGAAAGGTGTAATGCCCGACAATCCACTCTTCAAAAGAGCCTACCTCTCCAGAGGAACTGACCCCTGTCATTTGGAGAACAGTTGTAATGCTAGGAGGTCTCCCAGATACACCTGGAGAATGAAAACCCGATCTTACGCACAAGGCAAAGCCCACAAGAGTAGTGGATCCCCCCCTTTCTTGTTTCGACTTGAGGTGACCTCAGGAACAACGGCAACACATCTCGGCCATCAGTCCTCTGTAACTGTCCCCCTTTCTCCCTACTTGGCTGGGGTCCCTCTTACATGAAACTAACTATTGGAATCATTATAGAAGATGGAACCCATGTATTAAATTGGAACGAGAACCTGTGAGAATTCTTGCTGATATATTTTAGATGTATACAATATTTTTGGTATTTGTAGTTTTAAAGTATTTATGGCTGTTTTGTGTACTGTTTTAACGATTGTTGTAAACCACCTTTTAGGGAAGGGCCGTGAATAACAGTGCAATCCAGAGGGACTGTGCGGGTGGGGCCGGCATGCTGGAGGCAGCATGGCACTACCTCCAACAAGCCTTTCCAGTGGCGTGGGGGGAGAAACTCAGAAGCCTTCCCTGCCCCCAGGACTTCCCCAATGGAGCAGCAGTGGCATAGGAGGTTAAGAGCTCGTGTATCTGATCTGGAGGAACCGGGTTTGATTCCCAGCTCTGCCGCCTGAGCTGTGGAGGCTTATCTGGGGAATTCAGATTAGCCTGTGCACTCCCACACACGCCAGCTGGGTGACCTTGGGCTAGTCACAGCTTCTGGAGCTCTCTCAGCCCCACCTACCTCACAGGGTGTTTGTTGTGAGGGGGGAAGGGCAAGGAGATTGTGAGGGGGGAAGGGCAAGGAGATTGTGAGGGGGGAAGGGCAAGGAGATTGCCCCTTTGAGTCTCCTGCAGGAGAGAAAGGGGGGATATAAATCCAAACTCCTCCTCCTCTTCTTCTTCTTCTTCTTCTTCTTCTTCTTCTTCTTCTTCTTCTTCTTCTTCTTCTTCTTCTTCTTCTTCTTCTTCTTCTTCTTCTTCTTCTTCTTCTTCTTCTTCTTCTTCTTCTTCTTCCATCCAAAAAAGTGCCGTATGTGCAGGGCCAGGGCTGCGGCACAAGCGGCACCAAACCCGGGATGGAAGCCGACTAAGGTTGGCTGCACCCCCCAAGAATGCCCCCACCATGCCAATGTGTTTGAAGGTGGTGTGGGGGTGCTGATGCAAAGCTAGATGACACAGTGGCCGAGTGCCAACAGATTTGCCCCTCTGCTAGGATAAGTCCCTGAGGAGGGCATTTCCACCGGGATAGGCCCTGCCTCTTCTAGAGGGTGATTCACCTTCCCCCCGCCCTCCAGATTGGAGTTGCCCAACAAACAAACAAACAAACAAACAAACTTTCCCTCATGGCCTTAATGACCAATCTACTCCTGACTGGTGGGTCCCAGAAGTAGTCTAGATAGGACACAGAGTTTTCATAACCCTGTTTAAGATTTTGTTGCCCCTCAACCTACATGTCCCCCAGCAAGCATGATCTTCAGATGACCTTACTTGCCACAGATTATCCCTCTGTGACCTTTTGGCGTGCTAGTAGCGATAGCAGAATTTCTGTAAGCAGAGAACTCTCCTTCTTGAAAAAAACCAGCCTTCTTATTTCTGCCAGGGTAGGCTCCAAGATACTTTGACGGGGTGGTGGGACGTAAAGTACGAACCATGGTTCTACACACCACACGAACGCTAGTGACTCAAAACCATTATGAATCAGCAGGCCCAGAGGTGGGATCCAGCAGGTTCTCACAGGTTCCCGAGAGTAGGTTACTAATTATTTGTGTGTGCCGAGAGGGGGTTACTAATTGGTGATTTTGCCATGTGATTTTTGCCTTAGTTACGCCCCTCCTCTCAGCAGTAGCGCGCAGAACTTGAAGCAGTCTAGCAGGAGGTGCACCGGCATGCGTGGCAGCCTGCGCCTGCGTGCATTCGTTTCCCGCCCAAGGACCGGCGCAGCAGCTGCGTCCTTGCCACAGCCCCGCCCAGGAATGCCCCACCCCGGAATGCCCGGCCACGCCCCCGTCGTGCCCCGCCCAGCCCCATTGGCGCTACGCCACAGTTTGAATCCCACCACCATGGGAACCTGTTACTAAAATTTTTGGATCCCACCACTGGGCAGGCCCAAACTTGTTGGAGGAAGGAATGAAATTGCAGAGGCAGCATTAGACAGACAAGATGGAATCAAGTAAAGGAACAGGGAGAAATTTGGGGTGTTGCTCAATTGGATACCCTGCCTCACAGCCCCTGGTCCCTTATCTCCAACAGTGAAGTCTTCCCAAAGTTCAGTATCCCAAAAATGACTTGAGCTAATGAAAAGCCTCCCTGTGACTTCAAGAGCATGTTGTGAACTGTGAGCTGTGCATCTCCCTCAGCGGATTCTGATGCCAGCACCGTCTTTTCACCAAGTGTGCGAGAGGTCTGTGCTGGGGTGCCGTGAGCCCCGAGTTCAAACCGTGTTGTCGGCTTGAGGGAGAAGGGGAGCCCTGTGCGAAATCTGTTCCATTTCTTACCACCTGTCATCAGGAAGTGGGGAGGGGAGAGAAACAAAGCAGAAGAAAAGCACCCAATGCCATGTTTGCTCCTTTTCTTCCGTCACGGGTAAAGGGAATATACTAAATAGCTACAAGTGGCACACATCAGCGCATTCATCTTACAGAATACAGGTAGTGAGGAGACTATGCCAGCACAACACAGAAGGTGAGGGGGAGCAGAACACACACACACCCTTTAAAAGTCTGGAGTGAAGAGAAGAAAAGCTTTAACATAAAAGAAGAGAGCCTCTGGAAGAGGGGGGGAAACCCACCAAGATCTGGCTGTGACTGAAACTTAAAACAAACTGAGAATCCTTCAGTGTAAACGTGAGCCTTTGACAGCAGCCAGCCTGCCAGCGCCAAGGAAGACGGGACTTTTTTTGTGGCGAGCGGCACAGGCGCCGACGTCCTCCTAATCACGAAACCCTTGAGGGAAAATGGAAAGCGAAGGAACCAGGTTTATGTCATCGGCTCTCATTTAAGTCCTCTGGATAGTTTAGAGAAATTGAATGAATCACAACCGTTCTTAATGAGGCCCCCTTGTTTCCTTTTCTTCTTTCTTGCCTTCTCGGAGGATCTCTTAGCTAGTAATTCCTGGTAAACAGCGGCGGCTTTTAAATACTGCCAGTGTGGAATGCTATCGAGTCTAACTTGTTTGAATTGGGTGGGGGGTTATATATTCCAATAAAGCCTTGTGTTGTTGTGTTGCTGGGTGGGGGGTTAACACCAACACTTTGCCTTTGTGCATAAATAAAACCACAATCCTTTCAGATTGTGCGGAGGGTGGGCTTTTTTCTCACCACCCCGCCCGCCAAAGGGGCAAGGGGCAAGTGACGACTCCCCCAAGATTTCCGGTGGATCCCATATTCTAATATCAAATAATCTAATAGTCCTACACAAAGTTGAGTCTATGGTCTGGTCTAAGTCTATGGATTTCAGTGGGATTCGGTTTGGCACAGGACAGCTCCGCCAGTAAACTTTGTTCTACGACTTGGAAGCCTTCCGAACGATTTGCTCCGGCCCAACTTAGGGGTAGGGTAATTACGTTGTTTATGAAAGTGCACCAAAATTGAATCTAAGTTATTTTTTTGTACATAGGGGGAAAAAAAGCCTTGAAAATTTTATCAAAAGCATTCAAATGAATCTCTCCCCAGGTCAGCTAATGAGTTGTCATGCGCGTGGCCTCTTAGAGCATCGCACCTCCTGCCGACTAAGACAGTTAACCATGTTTTCATCAAAGGAAATGCTCATTAGTAGAGCTTTCAGAAACTGATTTGATTATAGTTTCACTTGTTCAAGTGAAATATTTGGAGCTCATTAGGATGATTATGATTCAAGGTCATCTTTTGAAGCTAGTCCTGTCAATATGAGATAAATGAGGCCCTCATCTTTTCCCCTTCTTTACGTCTGCGCTTTTAAAACTCTTCTGTGCCGGGAAAAAAAAAAGAAAGTTCCATAACCATAATTAATTTTTAGTTCTTCTGTTACAAAGCTGCTTATATAAAAAAAGGAACAAAGATTTTGGGCTACCAAAAAGGCATTGAAGAACTATTGAAAGGAGGAAAAGGCTATCTTGTTTGAGAGAAATCAGAGGAAATCCTTGGCAAGTTCAGCGTTTGAAAGCTAGCTATTTTCTCCTTGACCTTTCCCAAAGTTTCTAAATGGTACTTTGTACATATTTTTGCATGATCCGTTTTATCTCTAAAGTATAAAACTAGACTTAAAAAAAAACTTCCAAGAAGTACCGGTGGCTTATTAAATATTTTTTTCTTTCATTCCGCACGATAAAGTTAACACCTTTTAAAGTTTTTTTTCTCCCCTCTTTTAAAATCTCCACTTAATCTCTAAGTGGTTAAAGAGCCATTTAGACATAAAGAGGAATGGGATTAACTTCTATCGAAAGATGAAGAAACGGCGCATTTGCATATGGCTTGCATCTCGATTCTAATTGGTCAGATATCGCCTCCTGCATCAGCATAAAAGAAGAGGTCAGGAAGAAGGGTTTTCTGCCTAATGCATCAGACTTGAAAGCTGCGCGTTACAATGGGAAACCGCAAAAAGAAAAATCTGCAGAGCCGAGCTGTTCCTCAATAGGCATGCGAGTCAGGATGGTGTTACCCTAAGCAGGCAGTCTCCATTTAAATTAGGGGAATTAGCTGGAGACACAGCAAGAGGGAGTAACTGGGATCCATGATGACCTATTCAGTGGTGGAGAACTTTTGGCACTCCAGATGTTATGGACTACAATTCCCACCAGCCCCTGCCAACATGGCCAATTGGCCATGCTGGCAGGGGCTGATGGGAATTGTAGTCCATAACATCTGGAGTGCCAAAGTCCATAACATCTGGAGTGCCAATTGGCCATGCTGGCAGGGGCTGATGGGAATTGTAGTCCATAACATCTGGAGTGCCAAAGGTTCGCCACCATGGACCTATGTACACCTGGGTTATTCAGGTGAGAACTCTTAAATAAACAGGTGGTTGTATAATTGAATGGGTTTATTAAAGAATAAAAATAATAGAACAAGAAACGTTACAACGAGTGAACATACACACACGCAAAGGATAGAAGAACTAGCTAAGGCCCCTTCCATACATGCAGAATAATGCATTTTCAATCCCCTTTCACAATTGTTTGCAAGTGGATTTTGCTGTTCCGCACAGTAAAATCCAACTGTAAAGTACTTTGAAAGTGGATTGAAAGTGCATCATTCTGCATGTGCGGAAAGGGTCTAAGAGGATAGGGCTTCGAGGATGGATGCTAGTTTCTAGTCTTGAAGAAGAGAAGAAGAAGAAGAGTTTGGATTTATATCCCCCCTTTCTCTCCCGCAGGAAACTCAAAGGGGCTGACAATCTCCTTGCCCTTCCCCCCTCACAACAAACACCCTGTGAGGTAGGTGGGGCTGAGAGAGCTCAGAAGAACTGTGACTAGCCCAAGGTCACCCAGCTGGCGTGTGTGGGAGTGCACAGGCTAATCTGAATTCCCCAGATAAGCCTCCACAGCTCAGGCGGCAGAGCTGGGAGTCAAACCCGGTTCCTCCAGATTAGAAACACGAGCTCTTAACCTCCTACGCCACTGCTGCTCCTTGAAGGGATGTCCTGGGAAAATAAGTGCTGAAGAGGAAAATTACCAGCATTTTCAGGAAACAAGGAAAGTTCTCACATGCAAGTAGGGGTGCACGCATCTATCCAATACACACGCACTCACAAGCACGATGGTGGATTCCACACAGCATAAATGTAACACCTTGAAGATGTTATAAAAAGCATTTTGGGGGAAAACTTCGCACACCTCTCATCCCCAAAACAAGTTCACCCCCTTTATATTCCACTCAACCCTGGTTTTTCAAAAATTGCTAAACCAGCGATCTTTTCCCCCACAACCGAGTTCAAGACATTCAAGCAAATACAAGCAGTCAAGAAACACTTCATTTCCCCTGGCAAAACCTCGTACTTTTGTTTCTGCCACTCGCACCCACTATTTTGTGTGCTGCAGCAGATTCTTTATGAAGATTCCCCATGGAGGTTTCCTCTGTTACCACTTCACCTATTTGGTATTTTGCTGTAAAAGGTAGATAAATAAAGCCTAGTGATCCCATGCATGTGTATTTTCCTTATTCTTATTTTTTTGAGGGGGATATCTGCAAAGCTACAGTGACATGATTAGAGAAGCTGCAATATGGGCATATTTGCATCACCATAGCTCAGTGATGGCGAACCTTTTCGAGACCGAGTGCCCAAATTGCAACCCCAAACCCACTTATTTATCGCAAAGTGCCAACACAGCAATTTAACCTGAATACTGAGGTTTTAGTTTAGAAAAAATGGTTGGCTCTGAGGCGTGCGTTACTCTGGAGTAAGTTTGGTGGTAGTCGGTGGCTTTGCTTTGAAGCAACCGTGCAACTCTTCCAACGGGTGAATCATGCCCCTAGGAGCGTTTTCTCAGAAGCAAACCCCATTGCCAGCAACTGAGCTTACTCCCAGGTAAAGGACCATACTTTAGTTCTTCGCATGAAAATCAGTGGGGTTTAACAGCGCTTAACAGGGTTACCAACACTGCTTCCCCAAAACTAGGTCTTAGGTTTAATGCTAATAATTGAGCCCAGCAGCCCAGGCCAGCCTAGATGGCGGGGAGACTCTGTTTGTGCGTGCCCACAGAGAGGGCTCTGAGTGCCACCTCTGGCACCCGTGCCATAGGTTTGCCATTGCTGCCATAGCTTCTCAAACATCCCCCTCAAAACAAAAAAAGGAAAAACGACATGTGCACAGGATTGCTAGGCAAAACGAACTTTACTCATCCACTTTTTACAGCGAAATAGCATGTAGATGAGCTGCAAGCAGAGGAAACCTCCATGGGGAATCTCCACAGAGAATCTGCTGCAGGATACAAAATGGCGGATGCCACTGTGAAACTGACAAGAGCTCCATGCAGCAGGTGGGGGAGAAAAAGCTCAATTTTGACTGGCAACACTTGTGTTCTCCAAAGCTGTGGGAACACAAAATGCCAAAACAGACCTTTTTGTAATGCCTTAGAGATGTTATGTTTATTCTGTGTGGAATCCACCTATAAATGGCCAAAGTACTCATATTTATACCCTCAAATGGATCCTGAGGCAGCGGGATGAGGAAAACTGGCAGGAAAGTCAGAAACAAATAATTGATTTCTTTTCCAACAAAAAAATAGCCAAGGCATGATGGGTCATCAGGACCCAAGAGAATGCTTGGGCTATTCTCTTGATTACTGATAGATTGTTGGGCTGTTTTTACTTTACTTGGAGAGTATGGAACTGCTACTCTCCTTGATGTACTCAGCAGGGAGAACTTTTGTTTTCAAGTTTATTTATAAGGGTTATCACATGAATTTGGCGAATTGGTAGCTTGCTATCTCAGGAATCCACCTCAGAAGTTCCCATCATGATTTCACATCCTGTTTTTATTTCATTGGGAATGACTATGCTACACTCTTGGGGAAAGAGGGGAAAATATTTGATATCTGATTTCAAACCACCTGAAAGAATAAAGATTCCAGAAGATTTTTAAAGAAAAATGATTGACACCGTGCAATGCAGATTTCATGTACTGGAGACAAGTTTGGCACCGGACATCCCATCGCCAGCTTGAAACAGGCTATCTTTAATCCTGTAGATCAGACCCCAGTCATATTAGTAGTTTAATTTGGAAGTGTACTGTAGTTCTGACTGATTTGATCAGGAAGTGTTGGCTGGGTGAACCTCACCCCCAAACTGAGATGAAATTTATTTATTTACTTGCATCTATTCCCCACACTTTACCATGGTCCAGGGTGGGTTACAATAAAAGCCAGACAAAGAACATAAGAACATAAGAACTAGCCTGCTGGATCAGACCAGAGTCCATCTAGTCCAGCACTCTGCTACTCGCAGTGGCCCACCAGGTGCCTTTGGGAGCTCCCGTGCAGGATGTGAAAGCAATGGCCTTCTGCTGCTGCTGCTGCTCCCGAGCACCTGGTCTGCTAAGGCATTTGCAATCTGAGATCAAGGACGTTCAAGATTGGTAGCCATAGATCGACTTCTCCTCCATAAATCTGTCCAAGCCCTTTTTAAAGCTATCCAGGTTAGTAGCCATCACCACCTGGAGACATTAAAATTTACAATAAAAATTACAATAAAAATTACAATAGAAATTACAATGTTAAAATTACAATAAATCCTCATACCAAAAACTCTAAAACAATCTAAAATCTCAAGCACCCTCCCACCCACCCAATAAAATGGGAGGGGTGTACAGACACCTCGGCGGCCCTCCTCCCAGTGGGAAGAATCAACCAAATGCCCCGGTGAAGAGGATGCCAGTCTTTGCGAGGCACTGAAAGTTACTCCACAAGAGTAGGTGCTGGCAAACCTCTGGAGGGTGGACATTCCACAATGTAGGGGCCACTGCAGAGATGACCCTCTGCCCATCCCCTTTACCTCCAAAGGGAGTAGGACAGCTAGGCAGGCCTCCCCCCATCGTATCTTAGGGCCCAGGCAGAAATATATGGGTGGATACGCTATCCCAGAGACCCAGGACCAAAGCTGTACAGGGAAATTGACCAAAGTTCTATCCCCCATCCAAGGAATCTTTCCTCCCACCTTTCAGGAAGACAGGAGAAATTGTCCTTATTTTATAAGAGGAAAGACTGAGTGACTTCGGAATGTTCTGTCTGGAGAAGAGGGTCGAATCCCCACTACCGTCTTAGCCAGGTTTCAGAACACAAACTAACCAGGTTTGAGGGACGACCTCCCCGGTCGAATCCCCACTACCATCTCAGCCAGGTTTCAGAACACAAACTAACCAGGTTTGAGGGATGACCTCCCCGGTCAAATCCCCACTACCGTCTTAGCCAGGTTTCAGAACACAAACTAACCAGGTTTGAGGTCGTTTGTGTTCTGAAACCTGGCTAAGACGGTAGTGGGGATTCGACCGAGGAGGTGTAAGGGTCTGCTACTCCAGTCAATAATTGAGACCCAGGAATGGTTCAAGAGCTTTATTGAACTGTGTCAGGAACTTAGCTGCAAAAAGTCAGAGCTAGCACTCAAGCTTTTGCAGCAGGTATGTATCTTCCAACATTGCCCATTCGGCATTCCCACTGGTTTCCCCCAATAGCCTGCATAAGAAAAGGATAGTGCGAAGACAGTATTGTTATGTGTTCAGCCCAAGGACAGTGCTAGAGCTCACTTCCTTCTTCAGGAAATAGGGGAAGGTTTGCATCATTCATTTGTTACAAGCAAAGCCATGGAAAACAGAAAGGGCCCTCAGGCCGCAGGTAACAGCAGGTGTTACCTTGGCTCCAGCCCACCGATGCCAGGTGGTAGAATCCACCTGCTCTTAAACATTACACCGCACTGGCTCTCCACATTTATGTTCCGCAATTCTGATTTTTCTCTAAATTGGCTAATTGATCTTGTATGTGGTGACCATCGTTGGGGGAGTTTTGTGGATTGTTAAAATGGAGGAGTAAGGAAACAATCCAGTCTGTCAGGTAAGAGTCCACCCTCACGTGGAGGAGCGGGGAATCAACCTGGTTCTCCAGATTGGAGTCTGATATGGAAAAATATCTAAAAGACTTAGCTGAGTGTGAAGGTCACAGATGTTTAGAACAATGGAAATGAGGCAGAGGGAAAAGAGGAACTAAAAGGAGAAAAGAACAGGGAACTAGGCCTGTGGTAGCCAGAAACACAGGATATTGACGCATGTTTGTGCCACATATAGAATTAGCTGATTTCCTAATAAAAGTATTCTATTCTCGCTTAGCTAATGCCTCTATGTGGAAAGCCCCTGATGTCTCAAGGGGATATGTGTTGAAAGCTGATTGGTCAGATTGTGAACCTCGTGTCCACTTGAGGGGTGGGCAAGAGGGCAGAGCAGGGGCCTTAAAAATGAGCTGTGCTGTGCCACAGACTTTAGAGAGCCGCACCCACCAAGGTGCCCTCTCTCCACGTCTGCAGTCGTGACTACAATAAACTGCTTACTGCTGACCGCCTTGTTCATGAGTATTTTTGAGCAGAAAATATTCCATAACAATTCCACCTGCTCTTACTCACTACACCTTGCTGGCTCTCATGAGGTGGGCTACATTCTTCCTTGGTGGTTTCCCATCCCAATGCTAACCAGGGCTGACCCTGCTCAGCTTCTGAGATCTGAAAGATCAGGCTAGCCTAGGGCTATCCAAGCCAGTGCTCTCCAGCATTAAGAAACATTATTCGCTCACCAGATCCCTGAAGTTTGTGTGTGTGGGGGGGGGTAAATTCTCTACTGACTGAAGCATGTGAACATCACTTTACACAGCCCAACGGCAGACGTTGGGGAAGGAGCTGTGGCTCAGCGGTAGAGCGTTTGTTTTGAATGCAGATGGTTTCTGGTTCGATTCTTCAGCGATTTAGATCTGGTGGTAGGGTATGTGAAAAAACCCAGCCTGTAACCCTGGAGGGCCTAGGCAGAAAACACTGACTTTGATGGACCAATTGCCTGATCAGGCAGCATCATGTGTTCATGAGAACGTGTCCGTGTGATGACTGTGAGATGCTTAGCAGCAGTGGCGTATCTACCTAGGGACAAGGGGTACCCCTTGTCCCCGGGCGCCACTCTTCTAGTCACGTGGGGGGGCACATGACCAGGAGGTCCTGCTGCCTTGTCGTTTTCGCATGCCTCGACCCCGTCCGTGTCAGTCGAGGCACGCAAAAACAATGAGGCAGCAGGACTCCCTGCTGCCTCCAAGTGCCCTCAAACCCACCCTGGACTCCCCCCTCCATTCCTTCCCCCGCTGGCGGCTGGGCTCCCAGCGAGCGACTGGCAGTCTCTTCTGACCTTCCCTCCAGGCAGGCCAGAAGAAACTGCAGTCCCAGCCTCAGAGACCTGCTTTTATAAGCACTAAGGCCAGGGGGGCTTGGGAAGCAGGAAGTCCCACCCCTTCCTGCTCCCCAAGCCCCACCCCCCAGCCTCACTGCTTATAAAAGCAGGTCTCCAAGGCTGGGACTGCAGTCTCTTCTGGCCTGCCTGGAGGGGAGGTCAGAAGAGACTGCAGGCTGGAAGCCCAGCCGGCAGGGGGAGGTGGGCACCCTAGACCTTGCCCATGTCCATGGTGACATGAGTGGGGGTCAATGGCAGTGGGGGTGGAGCCTGGGGGCATCAGGGGGCAGAGCTGGAGTGGTAGGGGGCAGAGCCTGGGAGGCGTCCTGGAGACAATTTGTCTCCGGACGCCATTTACCCCCGGTACGCCTCTGCTTAGCAGGACAGGAAAGAAAAAGGGTAGACCCACAACTCTGGAGACCCTTCTCCTCAATTTAGTCTGAGCATAACTTGACACCCTCCCAAGCCATCCTCAAGTCTACGTTGGCACCCTGCCCGGTGAAATATGCCGAGAATTGCAGGCTTCAACCGCTGACCTGCAGGGCACAGAGTGGAACTCCTTGATGTTTTGATTTTTCTGCCTGAGGGGACGGCTGAGGGGAATACGCCTTGCCTATCCTCGGAGAGTTTATTTAAGGCTGACATTAGTCAGCATGTTCGTGTTTTGTTGGTTTAAATTATGCAAATGCGTTTGGGGAAATGTTCGCAAGGTGTATCCTTCCAAACCCTTTTCTCACAAAAAAATGAAAAGACCAGACAAACACATAAAAAAGGAACTTGTGAAGGCAGCCCTGGAACAGTGATTTTGCAAACTTTTAAAAGAAGGATGGTTTGGAAAAAAAAATCACCTCTAAACCTAGGACAGCGGTCCAGGATCTTTCCAGACCAAGGGCCCACTGGGTGGTCACAGAGGTCACCCTCGGGTCCACGGAGCAGCAAGCATTTGACAGGAAGTCATGCAACAGGAAGATGAGGGACAAGAAGTACGATTCCCCCCAATGCCAGGGCCAGAACCATGGACAGAAGAGCAACAGAGTCAAGTCGACTTAAAATAAACTGAGCAAGAGCTGTACTATAAATTGGAATAAGCAAAGATTCAGAAACATGGAGGGATCATCACTATTGTTACCGCCAGGAAAATAGGAAAACTATTTTCCTGAGCCTGTCGCTGAAGTACACTGGCTAAGGATCGGAGCAAAGAGACCAGTGTGGTCCAGAAGCTTCCATGAGGCTTGCAAAGGATGTATATATGTGATTGTGCCAATGTTTTACATGGTTTCCTTCTTGCTTTTGTCCCTTTTAAGGTTTAATGTAAGCCCCCTCAGTGTTGGATGTATTATTTGCCCAGTGTTTAGGGTTATACTTTAGCTAGGTCCTCTAGGTGTGGGGGTGATTTTGCACACACACCCCATCCACAGGCACCATCGCTCCTCCCCTGCACCAACTCGCACCAACTTGGACAGTGCGGGGGAGGCATGAGGGGTGCAAAATCACCCCCACACGGCACACCCCTCCTCTCCCACGCTGACCTGGCAGGCTAGTCAGCGTGGGGGAGGAGGGATGTGGGGGCATTTTTGCACCCCCCCCCTTTCATGTGACAGGGTGGTGTGCACCCGGGGGCATGTGACCCCCCATGTCCCCGTGGGCGTTCTGCCCCTGCACTCTATGATTCTGTCTTGATTGGAGACGTAGGACTGAAATGAAAGAGATGAGCCATTCCCAAATCTGAATCGGTATTCAAAAAGAAATTGAGTTTGCTTGGATCCAGAGGAGCAGCAGGGAAACAAGGCAGGGCAGGGCATTTGCATAAGAACATAAGAACATAAGAACAAGCCAGCTGGATCAGACCAGAGTCCATCTAGTCCAGCATTCTGCTACTCGCAGTGGCCCACCAGGTGCCTTTGGGAGCTCACATGCAGGATGTGAAAGCAATGGCCTTCTGCTGCTGCTGCTCCCAAGCACCTGGACTGTTAAGGCATTTGCAATCTCAGATCAAAGAGGATCAAGATTAGTAGCCATAGATCGACTTCTCCTCCATAAATCTGTCCAAGCCCCTTTGAAAGCTATCCAGGTTAGTGGCCATCACCACCTCCTGTGGCAGCATATTCCAAACACCAATCACACGTTGCGTGAAGAAGTGTTTCCTTTTATTAGTCCTAATTCTTCCCCCCAGCATTTTCAACGAATGCCCCCTGGTTCTAGTATTGTGAGAAAGAGAGAAAAATTTCAACAAGCAGAAAATGGGCCAGCCTTCAAGGCAAAGAAATATGGGGCAGGGAGGGGCCACCAGCTCTGGACTGGGAAATTCCTGCCATCTGGGGGTGGATCCTGGCGAGAGTGGGGTTCAAAGAGTGGAGAGGCTGGGGTATAACGGCAGGGAGTCCATCTTCCAAAGTAGGCATTTCCTGCAGGGAAACCGGCAGCAGGTCGCAGTCCGGAACGGATTAAACAGTCTAGTTTCTGAAACAAATATTGGCGCAACTGTTGATTAATAAGGGGATTGAATCCCAGTGCAAGAACTTTGCATACATCGCTAGCTTTGGAAATGCTGACAAGATCAGTTTATTATCCTGACGCCGATTAACTCTGTGGTTTACTGTGCATTTGTGTTTGGTGTGAATGTATCCAAACCATGGAGCTTTGTTGATCCAGGACTACTACGATTTGTTGGCACAGTCAGTGCATCTTTGAGTTTGTACACACTGAGTTTGAATTGACTATAAAACTGAATTGACTAGAATTTCTTGGGGTGGTGTGCTTCTGTATGGCTTGTTTGGATTCCCTGGGTCCTACAAACTTGGTTTAAGTTCGACAGCAACTTGCTGTGAGTGACAGCAACTTGCTGTGAGAGCAGCAGTGGCATAGGAGGTTAAGAGCTCGTGTATCTAATCTGGAGGAACCGGGTTTGATTCTCCGCTCTGCCGCCTGAGCTGTGGAGGCTTACCTGGGGAATTCAGATTAGCCTGTACACTCCCACACATGCCAGCTGGGTGACCTTGGGTTAGTCACAGCTTTCCGGAGCTCTCTCAGCCCCACCTACCTCACAGGGTGTTCATTGTGAGGGGGGAAGGGCAAGGAGATTGTAAGCCCCTTTGAGTCTCCTGCAGGAGAGAAAGGGGGGGATATAAATCCAAACTCCTCCTCCTACTCCTCCTCCTCCTCCTCCTCCTCCTCCTCCTCCTCCTCCTCTTCTTCTTCTTCTTCTTCTTCTTCTTCTTCTTCTTCTTCTTCTTCTTCTTCTTCTTCTTCTTCTTCTTCTTCTTCTTCTACAGTATAAAACCTTTCTGCTCCATTCATTTCCTCCAGGGGAGTTGGTCTCTGTTGTTTGGAAAGCAGTAGTAATGTCGGGAGTTCTTCATGCCCCTCTTGGAGGTTGGCACCCTAAGCAGAGAAAGACATCCAGTAACATCACACAGGGCACTCTTTTCCTCCACGGGCCTTCTAGGGCCCACTCAATCGGGCCAAGAAACCACTGATGTTGCCCAATTACCAACAAAACATCAATGGCAGCAGCTCCCAAGTTTCAGCTTCAGTACTGGGAAGGGGTCGTTCGCAGCCCTGTGGCTCAAACTTCATAGAGTTCACACTCTAGGATTCCTGGGTCTGCCCTGAAAGATTTGAACACGATGACAAGGACAGAAAGAAGTGTAACAGTGAACTAAAGCCGAAAGAGAGAGAAAGAGAGAGAGAGAGAGAGCTTCTAGTTATCGCTCCTGAAGTGATTCTCTGCCTTGACCTTGCAGAGAAGGACCGGCAAGGTCAACCTTGCTGAGCAATAACTAGAGCGCGCATCCCCACCTTCCGTAGCTGGTGCGATGCCCTCTGAACCTCCGTCCATTTCCAGTTCACTAATTGGCACTGACTCCATGGAGGGAGGGAGAAATCTCTCTCCTTCCCCTCCACCTTTTCTTATTAGGAGTCAGCTCAGCAGAAGAAGGAAGCGATCGCCAGGCAGAAAGAGCGGGTTTCGTGATGGTCTCTTCCCAGAATGTTGAGCGGGAAGAGAAGGGGACGCTGCAGAAAGGAGGCTGAAATGAAAGGAGTCAAGGGGGAAGAGGGAAGAAAGGCAAAGGGAAAGGGAGAAACTTTGATGTTTACTTCCGAGGCAGGAGAATAACCACTTAGACTCTCCGCTGGCAGTAGGGCAGAGAATGGCCGACATCTGCTTTTGCAATATTAGCAGCACAGGATAGTGGTGCAGGGATTTATTTATTATTTGCACTTGATTCATCGAGGACTTTCCCCCCTCCCTGATATAACTGTTTATTATTTTTAGCTTGGTGTAGGGCTTGGAATTTTATTAATTTCTAGCTTGTTATAGGGCTTGGAACAGATGCGAAAGACGATAGATAGATAGATAGATAGATAGATAGATAGATAGATAGATAGATAGATAGATAGATAGATAGATAGATAGATAGATAGATAGATAGATAGATAGATAGATAGATAGATAGATAGATAGATAGATAGATAGATAGATAGATAGATAGAGAGAGAGAGAGAGAGAGAGAGAGAGAGAGAGAGAGAGAGAGAGAGAGAGAGAGAGAGAGAGAGAGAGAGAGAGGCGGGCGGGCGGGCGGGCGGGCGGGCGGGCGGGCGGGCGGGCGGGCAGAGATGAGTTATATCTATATCTATAAACGTGAAATACCACTGACTCATCAACAGAACTCAAAAACCACCAAAGCCACACACATGACATTTGGCACACCTGTTCCTTAAGTACTCCAGGTGCTCACTAAGAAAGGATTTCCCAAAATATTCACTTCCACTCAATTTATTACCTATTTACTATTTTCACTGCTCATCTCTGGCCATCTGCACAAACATTCTAAGGGCAAACCAGCCCCTCAGTCCACAGACATGCTGCATGAACATTCTAAGGGTAGCAGTTACACACCACCAGCTTCATGTCCTTCACCAACTGCACTCTATCACCGCCCTCCACAATGCATGTGAACCTATTTAACTACAAACCCATCAGTCCACAGGCTGTGAGGAAATATGCTGAATGTCACCCCAAAGTTCACAGACTGTAAAGAAGTATGCTGAATGTCACCCCAAAGTTCACAGGCTGTGAAAAAGTACTCCTCCACCCACCCTCACGTTAACAACACCGGTACAGCCAAATACTATCAAAACAGATTACAAACCACACTATCACCTTGGACTACGAAACATTTGTCGGGTTTTGCATATGGACATCAGATTGCTTATTGTGGAGACAAGTTTATTGCTCTTGGCCTCCAATCACCCTGTGCTTGGTGTCGTGCTCTAAAATGGTGGGATGAGTCCCCAGGAATGTGCTTCAGTGGCAGTACAGTCCATCTCCTTGCCCTTCAACCCTACCCTGAACCTCTTCACAGCCTTCTCATTCATCAGCATCCAATGGCAGAACACTTCCTTTCTGCATCCCAAAAATACAACGGCTGCTTCCATATAACGTCTTTTGGAGCCCACCAGGTGAAAGAGAGCAATAACACATTGCATTAGAAAAAGACAACTACATGAATCTGCTGCAAAATAATGCAAAAACAAACCCATCAATCCACAGACAGCCTGTGAGGAAATATGCTGCATGTCACCCCAAAGTTCACAAACAGGCTGTAAAGAAGTATGCTGAATGTCACCCCGAAATTCATAGAGAGCACAGGTACTCTGTCAAAATAGATTACAAACCACACTATCACCTTGGACTACTAAACATTGGTCAGGTTTTGCATATGGACATCAGATTGCTTACTGTGGAGACAAGTTTATTGCTCTCGGCCTCCAATCACCCTGTGTTTGGTGTCGTGCTCTGAAGTGGCGGGATGAGTCCCCAGGAATGTGTCCTTCTCCCTGCCCTTCAACCTACCCTGAACCTCTTCACAGCCTTCTCACTCATCAGCATCCAATGGCAGAACACTTCCTTTCTGCATCCCGAAAATACAATGGCTGCTTCCACATGACGTCTTTTGGAGCCCACCAGGTGAAAGAGAGCAATAACACATTGCATTAAAAAAAGACAACTACAGGAAGCTGCTGCAAAATAATGCGAAAACCAACCCGTCAGTCCACAGACAGGCTGTGAGGAAATATGCTGCATGTCACCCCAAAGTTCACAAACAGGCTGTAAAGAAGTATGCTGAATGTCACCCCGAAATTCATAGAGAGCCTGTGATGAAGTATGCGTAGCGAAGCACGGGTACCCTGCTAGTATAACTATATATGTATGGTGGGGTCACCTGGGAGCCCTAGTCAAACAAGACATGATGATTTCCTCGTGCCTGCCCTGGGGACATCCCGCCATTTGAAAGACAAAGATGGGTGGTTTTAAAAAATATCCAATCCTGATTGAAACCACAGTGAGGAGTGACAAGGAACTGTTGTCTGCCCCCAGGCCTGCATTCAAGACTGAAAAGGCAATGGAAGCTCAGACATTTTTAGCATTTCAAAGACATGGGAGGAAATGAGCTGCTTGTTCCGTTTCACTGAAGGCCCAGTCAGAATCAGGCCCTGATGACATTTTTTAAATTGCTAATTTGAGGCTTTCGGATGGTGATGGTGTCCCCAGATAGACACACCATCACACTTAGTTTGGTGAAGAGTGGTAGACTCTAATCTGGTGAACTGGATTTCTTTCCCCGCTCCTCCACATGAAGCCTGCTGGGTGACCTTGGGCCAGTCACAGTTCTCTCAGAATTCTCTCAGCACCACCTACCTCACAAGGTGTCTGTTGTGGGGAGAGGAAGGGAAAGGAATTTGTAAGCTGCCTCGAGACTTCTTATGATTGAGAAAAATAGCACACGAATCCAAACTCTTCTTCTTCGACCTTCCAGATGAATCACAATTAAATGAACAAAAAAACCCCCCATTTTTAAAAGTATTTTGCATATATTTCAAGAAGCCAGTAAGCCACATAAATCTGTGTCTTTCTCGGTCAACAAGTGGTTTGAAACAAAGTTCAAATGGTTTTGAGTTTTTCATTTATTTATTTTTTGAAGAGCAGTGCCATCAACCTGTAATTTCTTGCTGCTGCTGTCTTTCTCCAAATGGATCTTGACACAACAGATCTGAATCAAAACACAATTGGAACGCAATCAGGGGCTAAAATCTCGACTATGGGCCTTTCCCCACTTACCTTAAGCCCCGCGCTACTTGAGGAGAGTAGCGCGGGGTCCCCCGGCACTCCCCACGAGAGGGGCGGCGACAGCGCAGCCGCCCTGACGCTGCCGTTGTCGCGCCCCTTCAGCGCGAGGCGGGGTCGTGGGGTCGCCCGGGCGCGCACCAGGGATGCCGCGCGCTGGGAATTGCGCGCAGCGACGGCGGCCGAGGGAAATGTGGGGAGAGGCCCTATGCTGCTTGCCCAGAGCTGCTGCCGGGCGGCCATTTTGAAAACGTTGCCTTTGCTCCTTGATATGCTTTGTCGCGTTGAATCAGTTCACCCGTTCGTCGTCGTGTCTTTTTAACAAAAATAGAGAGAAGATGAGGGGGGTTTTTTCTCTCTCACACACAACCGGTCCTAATGAAGACTTGAGCTGTTATTACCAATTCAAGTGGACCTCCTAATCCTCAACCGCTGTTTGTCCATGGCTTCAAGAATATTCCCTTGTTCCGAGGGTTGATCCTCGGCTGGCGCTGGATTAGTAACATCAGAGCCTGCAGATGTGTATTGTTCCCCATTAGTTTCAGCCTGAGCCGGGTGTTACGTCCCCTTCATACGGAACCTCTAAGGCTAAGTCAGTGAACCAGTACTAATGATCTCTGCCTTACAGAGAGACTTCAGTCCAGACTTGTAACAGCCAAGGTCTTTTCTGTCTCAGGGAACTATTTGGTGTGTCTCTCTCTGTGTGTGTCTTAAGCCCCGGACCCACTCACTCCCACTATTTTACAACTTAGGGGACCCCTTCACATGCTTTGGAAGAAAACACGCTGACTATCAAGTTCCCACACCGCTCCCCTTGGAATACTTTCATTGGGAATTACAAGCCGAGTTGATTCCCGTAGGCTTGCCTATAAACCAGTGGTGGCGAACCTTTTTGAGACCGAGTGCCCAAACTGCAACCCAAACCCCACTTATTTATTGCCAAGTGCCAACCCGGCAATTTAACCTGAATGCTGAGGTTTTCGTTCAGAAAAAAACGGTTGGCTCCCTCTTCCTCTACCCCACCTGCTTGAGCAGGGGCCAGCCTGCTCTAGCCTCCAGCAAGTCCGGCGCGCACGGCTCTGTGCCTCTCTAGCATCTCTGCCCCCCCCTTGGGCAGCAGCCACCCAGAGCACAGGCACCAGGCCCGCCAGCCGAGTCCTCCCTGCTCACCGCGGTGCACGCACGTCGTGCTCAGTGGTCAAGGCTAGCCTAGATGTGTGTGGGTGTGGGTGTGATTTTCTGTCCCCCACATGACGAACTCTGTGTGTGTGTGCCCACAGAAAGGGCTCCAAGTGCTATCTCTGGCACCCATTCGCCACCACTGCTATAAACACGCATAAAATAAGGAACGTCTGGATTGTTTGGGAGGGTTGCGACCTGAGCATTTGGGGGCCTGACAATAAAATGCTTTGCAATGATTAAATCGGTATGTGTGTGTGTAACTTTGTTTAAAATGTCCCTTCTCTCCCCCTTACATTGCACCTGTAGGCCGATTACCCACTGGCGCTAGGGCATACAATGGGACCAGAAGTGCACAGGGGCAAGGAATCTTCCCCTGACTCTGGTGGGGGGGGCGGGTTGCTCCAGGTTCCTACAATTTGTTGGCAGGGGGCTCAGAGCAGGGTCTTAATGCAGTGGCACCCTAATTTCCACAGTCAGTCCCTGTTCAATACACTCCTTGCTTTACAAAAGAAGTCACCTCACCAATAATAGATGCTTGATAACTTTTTGCATAAAACCGGGGGAAAAATCGAACTGATGGTTTGATTGTGAGGAATAAAAATACAAGAAAATAGATATTGGGCCCTGCCTACCTGAAAGAGTGCCTGCACTTGTATGCACCTGCTCAAGCACTGAGGTCACAGGGGGAGAGGAGGGTTTTCTTCATGATTGCCCCCAGGCTCTGGAATAGTCTCCCTTCAGAGATGTGCCCTGCGCCTACCTCTTATGGGTTTGGGTGCATGGTGAAAACTTTCCTCTTCACCCAGATATTTGGCTAAGCTTCCCTGAAAACCCACTCTACAGCTACTGGTCTGGGGAGTGGGGGTGGGGGAATAGCAGGTGGGGGTCTTTTAATGCTATTTTTATTGTGTTTTAATTGCTATGTTTTATTTACGATGTTTTCATTGTGATGTTCTTAGCCTCTAAGCTGCCTAGAGCTGTTTCTAAGCTGGTATATGGCTGGGTATAAACACAAATAAATATATAAGTAAATGAAGAAGAAGGAGGGGGAGGGGGAGGAGGAGAAGGAGGAGAAGGAGAAGGAGAAGGAGAAGGAGGAGAAGGAGAAGGAGGAGGAGGGAGAAGGAGGAGGAGGAGGAGGAGAAGGAGGAGGAGGAGAAGGAGGAGGAGGAGAAGGAGGAGGAGGAGGAGGAGAAGGAAGAGGAGGAGGAGGAGGAGGAGGAGGAGGAGGAGGAGGAGGAGGAGGAGGAAGAGGAGAAGGAGAAGGAGGAGAAGGAGAAGGAGAAGGAGAAGGAGAAGGAGAAGGAAAAGGAAAAGGAAAAGGAAAAGGAGAAGGAGAAGGAGAAGGAGAAGGAGAAGGAGAAGGAGAAGGAGAAGGAGAAGGAGAAGGAGAAGGAGAAGGAGAAGGAGAAGGAGAAGGAGAAGGAGAAGGAGAAGGAGAAGGAGAAGGAGAAGGAAAAGGAAAAGGAAAAGGAAAAGGAAAAGGAAAAGGAAAAGGAAAAGGAGAAGGAAAAGGAAAAGGAAAAGGAAAAGGAAAAGGAAAAGGAAAAGGAAAAGGAAAAGGAAAAGGAAAAGGAAAAGGAAAAGGAAAAGGAAAAGGAAAAGGAGAAGGAGAAGGAGAAGGAGAAGGAGAAGGAGAAGGAGAAGGAGAAGGAGAAGGAGAAGGAGAAGGAGAAGGAGAAGGAGAAGGAGAAGGAGAAGGAGAAGGAGAAGGAGAAGGAGAAGGAGAAGGAGAAGGAGAAGGAGAAGGAGAAGAGAAGGAGAAGGAGAAGGAGAAGGAGGAGAGAAGGAGAAGAAGAGGAGGAGGAGAAGGAGAAGGAGAAGGAGAAGGAGAAGGAGAAGGAGAAGGAGAAGGAGTCTCCCCAAAGTCAGAAGCAAAATAAGGAGAGTTGTCCTCTGTCTGGACTGGTTGACCACTTGGATGGTGACGTAAGACACAAAGGGGGCATGGGACTTGATGCATCTTTTAAAACCGATTCTTCACATATGACAAAGATACGCATGAAGCTGCCTTATACGGAATCAGACAAGTGGTCCGTAAGAGCCATTATTGTCTTCTCAACCTGGCAGCAGTTCTCCAGGACCTCGGACAGCGGTCTTTCACAACACCTCCTTCCTGATTGGTTCACTGGAGACGTCAAGGACTGAACTTGGAACTTTCTGAATGCCACACAAACACACGACCACTACCAAGACGTTGCCTGAGGGACGGGGCTGAAGAAAGTGGCAGTTTGAGAACGTGCACGTGCACAACATTTGCATATGAAGAGCAAAGTTTTTCCCCCCCCAAAGGGCCCTGTTTGCAATTTGAAAAAAAAAAACCAGCAATCCAAACAGAAGGGTGTTCGGGCCTCCCTGATGGCTATATGCATACATTTTCTCACCATCAAAGGTCTGATGCTTTGATGGGTTTTTTCCTCCACTTTGAGCTACCACCCACCTCTCAAAGGAGATTCATCGTTTTCAGAAGCTCAAAACTGAAAAATTCCATTCTGTCAAACTCCCGTGAACTCTTCCGGGCTTGCCAATCTGTTTACATGGATTGTAATGTGGTGTTTAGAACAAGGGGATTTCATTTTAATTGGCTTCGCTCCCAGCTATTTAAGCAATGTGCCGAACTGTCTGTCATCTCCCCTGGACCACCACAACAGCTTCTACTCAGCATTTTCATTTATCGGGAACAACAGTTTATCAAAACACTCCCCACTTCTAAGCCGGGTCACTAATTTGGGGTTTCTTTGGAATTTGAACACTATACAAGCTGGCCGTGATACAGATAACAACCTAAAGGCACGTCCGATGCTTGTGACTTGGTTCTTGAGTTGGAGGAAGGCCTCATTCTTGGCCGAGCCGTGTGGCAGGATACAAGCCATCACGGTGCCCTTGAAAGATTGCCAGGAATAGTAGACATTGTATACCATATAGCGACATTTTGAGTCAAACTTGCTCAATTCCTTTCCTTACTAGAGCACCCGTCCCACACAGCTTTGGTCCATGCCGGTCCCATGTTGCTCAGGACTGGTGGGTTAAGAGGGTCTTTCCTCACTATTTAACCAATGGAAAAGCTAGTTGGATCCAGCCTCTCCGCTCCATCAAGGGTGCCATCAAAATGGCCCAAAGCAGATGCAGCTGATCAACGGGAAGGGATCGTTCCATTTCAGGTAGGTTAATGGTCGATTCCCCACGGTCAATTGATTGCATGATACTCACGCAAAATAACAAGGTTTCAGCAAGAACTCCCCACTGATGAACCATCGAACACGGATTCATCCCGGTTCTGGCGCTCCCCCCACCCCACCTCAAGCACATGTTATTTTAGAACCTGGAAGAAAGTAGACCGTTTCAAAAAATGTGTAGGTTCACTAATCTAATCTAGCTGGATGGGGATGGATACACTCAGCATCCATCCTCTCTACTCACATGGTGCAGCAGAAGAAGGTTAGAGAGCAAGAAAGAGAGGCGGGAGGAAGGAAGTCCCTGATAGTATCAGTCTAACATCAAAGGGATAGTCCCAGCATGATCAAGTAAAGGTGTCAATCTCTAGGTCCCTATCTAGCATCTGGCTGACATGGTCCACCTATCCTAGTGGAGGGAAGGGAGGGGGAGGGGTCCCATTCAAGGGGAGGGAAGGGAATGAGGGGTGGTATGCAAGGGAGGGGGAGGGGGCCGGCATCTGGACACGACCCACCCACCCTCATGGAGGGAGAGGGAGGGGAGGGGAGGGAGGGGGACGGATGGCATGCAAGGGAAGGGGAGTGAGGGAGGGGAGGGGAGGGAATGAGGGGTGGCATGCAAAGGAGGGGAAAGTATGACCACCACTGCATTCATAGATCTAAAGTGACACATTCCTTATTGCCTGGTCATTGTAAGACTGTCCCTTTTTCTCTCTTTAAAATTTTGTGTGTTGGACATGCAGAACGACACAGTTACAGCCAATTGGACTGCAGAAAAATCTGCAAAGCTGTGAGGGTTCATTTCTGTGTGGCTTTGCAGCTACACATGTGTTAGAAACAAAAAAAAATTAAAAAGAGAAGAGTTTCCATGTGAAGGCATGAAAGCAACTTAGCTTCAGCATAGCTTTGGCATTTCCATGACCCATGCCGCTATTTTTTTTTTTCCTGTTTGTTAGGTCTTGAACCTTGAAGCAATAAACGGACTCTGTGTTGGCCATTTCCCCAGGGTCCAAATATCCTGGGATGGGGAAGTGAAATATTTTTGCACAGTTCCTGGTCCCAAATTAGGCCCGCCCCATGATATTTCCCTTATCCCAAGATTTAAAAAAAACACCAAATTGGCAGTTCTTTTAAAATCCCCCTTCACTGATCGCGATACCATGCAAACACCATGGGAGGAGGGCTGTTTAATTTTTTTCCACCTCGCTGCCTGCTCCCATCGCCCCTGCACCTGCCTCCTTGGTCTCCCCTTCTGACATCACATTCCTCTCCCCGCGCTCTGGCACCTTGATACAGGTGTTGGTTTTCGCCTGCAGAGCTTTGATTTTACAGCTTTGCGTGCCCGCTATCTTGGTTAGCTGCAAGGCTCGCTGGTCATCCAAGGTCTCGCTGCGGCAGCCGCCCCCTTTGGAGCTTTTTCTTGCTCCCTGCACTGCTGGAAAGCTCTCTTGGAGGTGGTGGTGTGGCACCCCATTGGTGCCGAATCTCACCTCCTCTGGCTTTGGATGGGGCTGCCCCAGTGATGCTAGTTCCTCGAGTGGAAAGAGCCCTCCTTCAATACAACGGGTAGATTTAAGTCCAGTAGCACCTTAAAGACTGACAAGTTTTTCAGGGTATGTCAGCTTTCAAGAGTCAACCATTCCAATCGTCAGATACACGCCGACTCTCAAAATCTTGTACCGTGACGATTTTGGTCTGGACTCAAATCTCACTATTCTTCTGCAGACCAACATGGCTGGCCTTTTGAAATATCCTCCAACACAAGAAGTCTGTCCATTGGCTGAGTGGAGAAAAGGGATCCAACCCTATATTATGGTGTCAAATAGTCATTCAAAGGTCTGCCTGGTGAGGCTCCACCATATGTACGATCCCACAAAAGCTGGTGTAACCCCCATGCTCAGAATGGGTTGGCCCAGAAAGGGGTGGAGACTCAAAGCAGCAAGAGGCTGCAGAGCTCATGTAGTTTGGAGGAGACAAGGCTACCAGAACTGGACCTGTTGGCCTAGTGCACAGCGGAAGGACTAGGTGCCAACTCACCCTTGCTAGAACAGGAGGTAACTGCTTGCAGTATAAGAAAAAGAAACACTCAGGCAGTAGATTTAGTTCCAACAGGAATACTTTATCTCTTGTTTCTCAAAGGAACAAAAATAACAATAACTATCCACTCACTAATCTGACAACAATCTGAGCCCGAACCTGAAGGTGAAGGAGAGGTACTGAATTGGGTATGCAGTCTTCTTATATAGTTTTGTCCAGCAAATCATTAGCTAGATGATCTAATCATCCTGGCCTGTGACCTTTTCACTTCTGCTGACTGTTACATGCCAATCACTGCAGACCCAGACAGAGAGGCTCCGACCTTTACAATGAATTCACTGACTGTTACATTCCAGTCATTCCTAGACCAACCCCATACTTAGCCACCTTGCAATTTCAATATCCTGACAAGGACCTGCTGGCCTAGTGCACAGCGGAAGGACTAGGTGCCAACTCACCCTTGCTAGAACAGGAGGTAACTGCTTGCAGTATAAGAAAAAGAAACACTCAGACAGTAGATTTAGTTCCAACAGGAATACTTTATCTCTTGTTTCTCAAAGGAACAAAAATAACAATAACTATCCACTCACTACTCTGACAACAATCTGAGCCCGAACCTGAAGGTGAAGCAGAGGTACTAAATTAAAAGTGCCTCTATATAGTTTTGTCCAGCAAATCATTAGCTAGATGATCTAATCATCCTGCCCAGACCTTTCACTTCTAAGGACTGTTACATGCCAATCACTGCAGACCCAGATTGGTGAGAGGTCTTCACCTTTACAATTCTGCTGACTGTTACATTCCAGTCATTCTAGACCAGCATATGACCACCTTGCAATTTTCAATATCCTGACAGGACCTTGGTTTGTATAAGCCCTTAACACCTTGTTAAGGTAACTGCGATGTTGTTGGGAACTACTGGGAAGGTAGTTGTTTATTTGTTGCTGTGTTGTAAATCTTGGAGTTTATTGTTTCAGGGTTTTTTTGTGGTTGTAATGGGTGAGAGTTCTCCTGGAAACCTTCATCATGTTGAATCCTGTTCCTCAAGCCCTTGGAGTCTTCAGGAGCCAACCCACTTGCAAAGAGGAATTGGACTTGGCAGTATCAGTAGACTGTAAATATAAGGACTTGAAAATGCAACCTGAACAGGACCTTGAAGTGTGATGTTAAATGTTGATGTTATATGTTAAGAAAGTAAACCATTTTGTTTTTAAAATTTGTTGTCGCGAACTCATCCCAAGTTCTGCCCCACAGAACCCACAGATAGAGGTTACACTGGCATGTCTTTAAGATGCCACAAGACTGCCATGTATTTTTAATGCAACAGACTAATGTGGCTATCAAATGGAATTATTGCTGTCTGGAATATCGTCGGGTGTTACAAGATCACAACTGCTGTTAATTAAGCATGTGCAACCCCCCCCCCCCCCCCGGTTCAAGCTTGAATCATTGCGAACAGATGCCTGATTTTTCAACAATAGTTCGCCGATGTGTTCATGAGGGTCCGGCGAGTTGTTTCACTGTCAACGTCTGCATCCCTGCCGTACAGCACAATTGGCTTTTTTGTGCATCTCCGTTCTCACACAGCTCAATGGAGCTCTGCCAAAAAAAGAGAATACGTCCTTGCTACACAACTGCTCCGCTCAGCAGGCAGTTCAAATAGACACTTAGATCCCTCACATATCATATAGTCAATTAATGTTGGGTCACAATGAAATCCTACCATTTGGTGGTCATTTAAGCCAGAAGTCCCCAACCTTTGGAATTCTGACACAGCTGCCGCAAAAGAGTTGCCGCAAAATGGCTGCCATGGGAGGGAGAGCCAGTTACAAAATGGTGCCTGCAGTTTATTGTCAGTCCCACAGTGAAGATTCGTGTGAAGCTGCTAGAGAACCCACATAGTGTAGTGGTAAAGAGCTGTAGACTCTAATGTGGAGAATGTGGTTTGATTCCCCACTCCTCCACACGAGCAGCAGATTCTTATTTGGTGAACTGGATTTGTTTCCTCTCTCCTCCACACAAAGCCCGCTGGGCGACCCTGATTTAAGTAATCCTTCGTGATGCTATTGGCCACTGATCTGCATAGTCTTTGCCCATACTCGGTTTTTGGGAGAACCCAACACAAACCAGTGGGCACACATTCCTTGTTGCGCAGCATAAACTGAGCAGACTGAAGGATCACCCTTGTCAAACATGTTCGCTATGTAATTCACAATATTCCTATATTCCTAAGAAAAGGTCCACGCTGGAAAATGTTCCCTGTAAGTTGGTCGCCACATCTCAAAAAGGATATTGAAGAGATAGAAAAAGTGCAGAGAAGGGCAATGAGGATGATTGAGGGACTGGAGCACCTTCCTTATGAGGAGAGGCTGCAGCATTTGGGACTCTTTAGTTTGGAGAGGAGACGTCTGAGGGGGGATATGATTGAAGTCTACAAAATTATGCATGGGGTAGAAAATGTTGACACAGAGAAATGTTTCTCTCTTTCTCACAATACTAGAACCAGGGGGCATCCATTGAAAATGCTGGGGGGAAGAATTAGGACTAATAAAAGGAAACACTTCTTCACGCATAGCGATGTGATTGGTGTTTGGAATATGCTGCCACAGGAGGTGGTGATGTGCCACTCACTTGGATGATTAGCTTTAAAAAGGGAGACTTGGACAGATTTCTATGGGAGAGGGAGAGGGGTCGATTTATGGCTACCAATCTTGGATCCTCCTTGATCTGAAGTTGCAAAGGCCTCCTAGCCTTGAGACCAGGTGCTCGGGAGCAACAGCCACAGAAGGCCATTGCTTTCACCTCCTGCACGTGAGCTCCCAAAGTCACCTGGTGGGCCACTGCGAGTAGCAGAGAGCTGGACTAGATGGACTCTGGTCTGATCCAGCTGGCTTGTTCTTATGTTCTTAGTGTTACCAAAGCTCCTTGACGAGGGGTTCCCAACCTTTCTGAGCCTGTCGGCACCTTTGGCCTTCTGAGATAGTGTGGCGGATGTAGCCACAAAATGGCTGCCGCAAAAAGGCTGCCGCAGGAGATGGCGCGAGCCACAAAACGACTGCTGCATTTTACCTTCAGTCACACAGGCGCCACTTTGGGGATCTACGTACTACAGTCAGGCTTGGGAGGTGGTGTCGTGCTCAGCTTTTTGGTGCAATATGACCTCATCCAATCCAATGCTCAGGGGATTTTTTCCCCCCACAAAGCAAAAGTTTTGGAAGCAGGGAGGAATAACATTCTCAGTTGTCGAGCACGGTACATGGACTCAGTCAGGCTTAACTCAAAAGACTGTTTTGACCTTGAACCTATACTTGTACGGCTTATTTTTTTTTCCCCTGTCGAGGCAACCATTCTCCTCTCTGCTCTCTACAAAGCAAGCAGGCAGCGGCCGCCACAGTAAGGAGACTCTGGTGGGCCGTGTTTGTGTTTGTGTGTGTGACAGCTGCCCGTTGCTCTAGGGAGGGGAGAAATGGCCTCAAAGAGAATACGCAATGTCGGAGTCCCCACAAGGCGCAGGAAGTTCAGGCTCATGCCAGCCTCCAGCCTCCACAAAAGATTTCATCTCTTGATGCCGAAATTCGATGTGCTGGCCACCTCAGGAGCAGCGGAGGGGAGAGGAAGATGCATGGAGTTTCGAACTGCCCTTGGGCAAATCCACTTGATGCAGGCGTAGTAATATTAATTAATGAAAGTTCCTCGGTTTGCAGGGGCGAAAAAAAAACACCGCTGCTGTTAATAAACTGTCCCACCTAAGAGCATCATCGGGATCCCAGGAGGGGACTGGCAAGTCATCCATCAGAAAACTCAAGTGCCATCGAAGCGATTTTCCTGGGACATACTACACTCACAGCATCACGGATTAGAAACAGGTACTTGATCCTTTCACCATCAAGGTTAAAACTTGACTTGACAGGTGGTTGGTCTTTAAACCAACGCTAGCCACGGCCAGAGAAAGCAGGCCCCGCTTTGCAGGAGCTCGAAAATCCTAGTCTCTAAAATCCAACCTCTGAACTCAGATTCAGAGCCCAATCCTGGGGGAGAGGGCGGAATGGCTTGTGGGAGTGGTGGGGGTCTGGGCCGAAACGTTTGCCCTCCCCCCTGGTGGTGTAACCCCCATGCTCAGAATGGGTTGACCCAGAAAGGGGTGGAGACTAAAAGCAGCAGAAGGCTCATGTAGTTTGGAGGAGACAAGTCTACCAAACCCGGACCTTGATTTCTATAAGCCCTTAACACTTTGTTAAGGTAACTGCAATGTTGTTGGGATCTAGTGGGAAGGGAGTTTATTTTTTTGCTATATTGTAAATATTAGAATTGATTGTTTCAAGGTTTTTGTGTATGTAAATGGTGAGAGTTTCTGGGAACCTTCATCATCTTGAATCCCATTCACCAAGCCTCTGAAGTCTTCAAAAACCAACCACCAGCAAAGAAGAATTGGACTTGGCAATATCAGTAGACTGTAAATATAAGGACTGGAAAATGCAACCTGAACAGGACTGTAAAGTGTAAATGTTAAATGTTCTAAAAGTGTTATTTGTTAAGAGAAATAAAATGTTTTGTTTTAAATTTAGTTCTTTGCAACTCCTTCCAAGTACTGCCCCACAGAACCCACAGAAAGAGGTTACAGTGGCACAAGGGGCACCTACGTCAGGTGAGAGAGCAAACACGCCAGCAGACGGGTGCCCAAACCTAGAAGGCCCCACCACCCTGAAGCTACACCAGCAGAGGACAGCATCTCAGCACAGTGGGGGTGGGCGGGGACATTCCTGGGGGGGGGAGCTGACTTTCATCAGCTTACACTGGGTTTTCAGCCCAGAAACGGCCACTCCCCAGAAAATCTAGCATGTCCCTTTTCCCCATTTTTTCCCCCAGGAGGTCAGGATTATTTTCTTCCCCTGCTCCCTGAAACCCCTCATAATAATCCAGTTTGGGCGATTCCGCACATGAGCAAAATAGGTTCGACTCAGTTCCCTGAGAAGGGTACTGACCTAGGTCAAAGCCATTGTTGTTCCCCACTGCAACCGGCTTGATCCCAGCTCAGAGGGCGGAATCATCCTGTGCCTCTTCGCCACTCCGTTCCGATTGGCTACTGTTTTATGGCCATGTTCCGTCTCTATGCCCACACACATTATTAAAAAACCGCCACAAGAATGGATAGACGAAGGTTTTTGATTGGCCAGCTATATGTGTTTTTTGATTGGCCAGCTGTACGCATGCTCGAAACACTCAGCTGTGATTGGCTGAATGGGGGACTCCTGGCACCAGAGATTCCGCACTTTACTGGAATCGAGCTGAGTTCGAGCGTGGTTCCCTGAAAAAGTAGTAGTTCCCAACTGGAGTCGGAAATTTGACTGTTACACAGGGCGAAGCTGGTACAAAACCACGTCGATCCCAGTGGTTGTGCGGAGCACTTAGGTCGAACGCAGCTCGAACTTAGGTCGATAACGCAAGTGCGAAATCGACCAGTGTTTCAAAATACACTGCATTTGCTTGCCTCCATGATGTGCCTAATCCTTTGGTTTCTGAGGGTTTCCATCCCCCTCCCCCCCCCATTCTGCTGCCACATTTTCTTCTAAAGCAGATGCCCTTGAAACAGGCAGGAAGACGGCCTGACATCTTTGCCACCAGGTTCAACAGTGACTGGGATTCACATACGGTAGTTATAGGATGGTCAGTGGCTGGAACCTGGCAGGAGATTTTGGTGGACAGCATCAGGTGGACAGGGTGACATCTCTATTGGGAGTTGACTGGGGACAATTATATGGAGCTCTAAATAATTTATTCTTGGACCTTGTATATTTAGCAGAGTTCTGCTCACAGCGGAAAGTTTGCATTAGTGGCAGTACGGAAGCCAACCCTGTCCTTGGGTCCTGAGGTTAAAAATCTATCGCCCTCCGTCTTGTAGAAATTTGCCTGCAGAGGGATGATTTATAAATGATTCAGTAACAGATGATGTTATAACTAAAGCAGTGGGAGTTTTGAAGCACCTACATCAGTTTGGGCTTGTGCTTATTTCTGAAAAAGCTCTGATCTAGCTTGGATTTTTGGCAGGCTCAACATGAGCCCAACATGAACCGCAGCAAATCAAAGCTTGTTTTGAAAGTCAAACTTGGAATGTGTTCAATTCCAATTAAAACCCATTTGATGTCTTTTGGACTTGTAGCTTTTTGGGGGAGGGGGAAACCTTCTTGCTATCCCTTGTCTAGACCTGTCCATGGTAAACCAAACCTACCAAGCGTTAATTAAACGACTAAAACTCAGGGCCTTTATTTTGCTTCGTTTTTTAAGATAAAATGCTCATTTTTCATGCACTTTCTCTTGTGCTCCGTATCAGCAAGACAAAGGACTCAGCATCGCCGTTCTCTATTGGGTAGTAGTACTCACATCATCGCTACCTAAACTTCAAATGGTTCAGTACATATAAAAGAGAGGACAAAAGAGCTCGCTGGAAAAAATGAAGCAAATTCGTAAAATGGAATCTCTCTTTCCAAGATCTTTTTAACCGACAACATTGCTTATGGCTGGCATCAATAGTGAGCAAAGAAATAAAGGGCACACAACCAATCTAAATATTTTGGTCTATATGCAATCTGAATATTTTGCTGGGAACTGATGGTTGTCATTTAGTTCTACATACCCCTCAGAAAAAGATTTTTTTTAAAAAAATAAGCAAGGAACCTTATTTGCTAGTTAATAATTCAATATATAGGCTGCCATTCCCCATAGATGTTCATGGACTACAAATCCCATCAGCCCCTGCCAGAACGGCCAATTGGGGCTGATGGGATTTGTTGTCCATGAACATCTGGAGAGCCGCAGGTTGTAGACCCCTGCCATAAACGGAATCAGGACCACAATGTGCTCAAGCAGATTTTCATTCCATCATAGTGATGGACTCGAATCAGGAGAAGTGGTTTGATTCCCCACTCCTCCACATAAGTGGCGGCCTCTAATTTGGAGAACCAGGTTTGATTCCCAATTCCTCTACATGAAGAATGGTGTAGTGGTTAACAGCTCCGTCCAAAGTGGGGGGAGTAGATCAGTGATGGGATTCAAATAGCCCTTCGGGGGTGAGGCGGCCTATAAATCGAATAAATAAATAAATAAATAGATAGATAGATGATAGATAGATAGATAGATACCCGCCCCCCACCCCCCCCCCCCCCCCCCCCCCCCCCCCCCCCCCCCACCCCCCCCCCCCCCCCCCCCCCACCCCCAACCCCCCCCCCCCCCCCACCCCCCCCCCCCCCCCACCCCCCCACCCCCACCCCCCCCCCCCACCACCCCCCCCCCCCCCCACCCCCCCCCCCCCCCACCCCCCCCCCCCCCCACCCCCCCCCCCCCCCACCCCCCCCCCCCCCCACCCCCCCCCCCCCCCACCCCCCCCCCCCCCCACCCCCCCCCCCCCCCACCCCCCCCCCCCCCCACCCCCCCCCCCCCCCACCCCCCCCCCCCCCCACCCCCCCCCCCCCCCACCCCCCCCCCCCCCCACCCCCCCCCCCCCCCACCCCCCCCCCCCCCCACCCCCCCCCCCCCCCACCCCCCCCCCCCCCCACCCCCCCCCCCCCCCACCCCCCCCCCCCCCCACCCCCCCCCCCCCCCACCCCCCCCCCCCCCCACCCCCCCCCCCCCCCACCCCCCCCCCCCCCCACCCCCCCCCCCCCCCACCCCCCCCCCCCCCCACCCCCCCCCCCCCCCACCCCCCCCCCCCCCCACCCCCCCCCCCCCCCACCCCCCCCCCCCCCCACCCCCCCCCCCCCCCACCCCCCCCCCCCCCCACCCCCCCCCCCCCCCACCCCCCCCCCCCCCCACCCCCCCCCCCCCCCACCCCCCCCCCCCCCCACCCCCCCCCCCCCCCACCCCCCCCCCCCCCCACCCCCCCCCCCCCCCACCCCCCCCCCCCCCCACCCCCCCCCCCCCCCACCCCCCCCCCCCCCCACCCCCCCCCCCCCCCACCCCCCCCCCCCCCCACCCCCCCCCCCCCCCACCCCCCCCCCCCCCCACCCCCCCCCCCCCCCACCCCCCCCCCCCCCCACCCCCCCCCCCCCCCACCCCCCCCCCCCCCCACCCCCCCCCCCCCCCACCCCCCCCCCCCCCCACCCCCCCCCCCCCCCACCCCCCCCCCCCCCCACCCCCCCCCCCCCCCACCCCCCCCCCCCCCCACCCCCCCCCCCCCCCACCCCCCCCCCCCCCCACCCCCCCCCCCCCCCACCCCCCCCCCCCCCCACCCCCCCCCCCCCCCACCCCCCCCCCCCCCCACCCCCCCCCCCCCCCACCCCCCCCCCCCCCCACCCCCCCCCCCCCCCACCCCCCCCCCCCCCCACCCCCCCCCCCCCCCACCCCCCCCCCCCCCCACCCCCCCCCCCCCCCACCCCCCCCCCCCCCCACCCCCCCCCCCCCCCACCCCCCCCCCCCCCCACCCCCCCCCCCCCCCACCCCCCCCCCCCCCCACCCCCCCCCCCCCCCACCCCCCCCCCCCCCCACCCCCCCCCCCCCCCACCCCCCCCCCCCCCCACCCCCCCCCCCCCCCACCCCCCCCCCCCCCCACCCCCCCCCCCCCCCACCCCCCCCCCCCCCCACCCCCCCCCCCCCCCACCCCCCCCCCCCCCCACCCCCCCCCCCCCCCACCCCCCCCCCCCCCCACCCCCCCCCCCCCCCACCCCCCCCCCCCCCCACCCCCCCCCCCCCCCACCCCCCCCCCCCCCCACCCCCCCCCCCCCCCACCCCCCCCCCCCCCCACCCCCCCCCCCCCCCACCCCCCCCCCCCCCCACCCCCCCCCCCCCCCACCCCCCCCCCCCCCCACCCCCCCCCCCCCCCACCCCCCCCCCCCCCCACCCCCCCCCCCCCCCACCCCCCCCCCCCCCCACCCCCCCCCCCCCCCACCCCCCCCCCCCCCCACCCCCCCCCCCCCCCACCCCCCCCCCCCCCCACCCCCCCCCCCCCCCACCCCCCCCCCCCCCCACCCCCCCCCCCCCCCACCCCCCCCCCCCCCCACCCCCCCCCCCCCCCACCCCCCCCCCCCCCCACCCCCCCCCCCCCCCACCCCCCCCCCCCCCCACCCCCCCCCCCCCCCACCCCCCCCCCCCCCCACCCCCCCCCCCCCCCACCCCCCCCCCCCCCCACCCCCCCCCCCCCCCACCCCCCCCCCCCCCCACCCCCCCCCCCCCCCACCCCCCCCCCCCCCCACCCCCCCCCCCCCCCACCCCCCCCCCCCCCCACCCCCCCCCCCCCCCACCCCCCCCCCCCCCCACCCCCCCCCCCCCCCACCCCCCCCCCCCCCCACCCCCCCCCCCCCCCACCCCCCCCCCCCCCCACCCCCCCCCCCCCCCACCCCCCCCCCCCCCCACCCCCCCCCCCCCCCACCCCCCCCCCCCCCCACCCCCCCCCCCCCCCACCCCCCCCCCCCCCCACCCCCCCCCCCCCCCACCCCCCCCCCCCCCCACCCCCCCCCCCCCCCACCCCCCCCCCCCCCCACCCCCCCCCCCCCCCACCCCCCCCCCCCCCCACCCCCCCCCCCCCCCACCCCCCCCCCCCCCCACCCCCCCCCCCCCCCACCCCCCCCCCCCCCCACCCCCCCCCCCCCCCACCCCCCCCCCCCCCCACCCCCCCCCCCCCCCACCCCCCCCCCCCCCCACCCCCCCCCCCCCCCACCCCCCCCCCCCCCCACCCCCCCCCCCCCCCACCCCCCCCCCCCCCCACCCCCCCCCCCCCCCACCCCCCCCCCCCCCCACCCCCCCCCCCCCCCACCCCCCCCCCCCCCCACCCCCCCCCCCCCCCACCCCCCCCCCCCCCCACCCCCCCCCCCCCCCACCCCCCCCCCCCCCCACCCCCCCCCCCCCCCACCCCCCCCCCCCCCCACCCCCCCCCCCCCCCACCCCCCCCCCCCCCCACCCCCCCCCCCCCCCACCCCCCCCCCCCCCCACCCCCCCCCCCCCCCACCCCCCCCCCCCCCCACCCCCCCCCCCCCCCACCCCCCCCCCCCCCCACCCCCCCCCCCCCCCACCCCCCCCCCCCCCCACCCCCCCCCCCCCCCACCCCCCCCCCCCCCCACCCCCCCCCCCCCCCACCCCCCCCCCCCCCCACCCCCCCCCCCCCCCACCCCCCCCCCCCCCCACCCCCCCCCCCCCCCACCCCCCCCCCCCCCCACCCCCCCCCCCCCCCACCCCCCCCCCCCCCCACCCCCCCCCCCCCCCACCCCCCCCCCCCCCCACCCCCCCCCCCCCCCACCCCCCCCCCCCCCCACCCCCCCCCCCCCCCACCCCCCCCCCCCCCCACCCCCCCCCCCCCCCACCCCCCCCCCCCCCCACCCCCCCCCCCCCCCACCCCCCCCCCCCCCCACCCCCCCCCCCCCCCACCCCCCCCCCCCCCCACCCCCCCCCCCCCCCACCCCCCCCCCCCCCCACCCCCCCCCCCCCCCACCCCCCCCCCCCCCCACCCCCCCCCCCCCCCACCCCCCCCCCCCCCCACCCCCCCCCCCCCCCACCCCCCCCCCCCCCCACCCCCCCCCCCCCCCACCCCCCCCCCCCCCCACCCCCCCCCCCCCCCACCCCCCCCCCCCCCCACCCCCCCCCCCCCCCACCCCCCCCCCCCCCCACCCCCCCCCCCCCCCACCCCCCCCCCCCCCCACCCCCCCCCCCCCCCACCCCCCCCCCCCCCCACCCCCCCCCCCCCCCACCCCCCCCCCCCCCCACCCCCCCCCCCCCCCACCCCCCCCCCCCCCCACCCCCCCCCCCCCCCACCCCCCCCCCCCCCCACCCCCCCCCCCCCCCACCCCCCCCCCCCCCCACCCCCCCCCCCCCCCACCCCCCCCCCCCCCCACCCCCCCCCCCCCCCACCCCCCCCCCCCCCCACCCCCCCCCCCCCCCACCCCCCCCCCCCCCCACCCCCCCCCCCCCCCACCCCCCCCCCCCCCCACCCCCCCCCCCCCCCACCCCCCCCCCCCCCCACCCCCCCCCCCCCCCACCCCCCCCCCCCCCCACCCCCCCCCCCCCCCACCCCCCCCCCCCCCCACCCCCCCCCCCCCCCACCCCCCCCCCCCCCCACCCCCCCCCCCCCCCACCCCCCCCCCCCCCCACCCCCCCCCCCCCCCACCCCCCCCCCCCCCCACCCCCCCCCCCCCCCACCCCCCCCCCCCCCCACCCCCCCCCCCCCCCACCCCCCCCCCCCCCCACCCCCCCCCCCCCCCACCCCCCCCCCCCCCCACCCCCCCCCCCCCCCACCCCCCCCCCCCCCCACCCCCCCCCCCCCCCACCCCCCCCCCCCCCCACCCCCCCCCCCCCCCACCCCCCCCCCCCCCCACCCCCCCCCCCCCCCACCCCCCCCCCCCCCCACCCCCCCCCCCCCCCACCCCCCCCCCCCCCCACCCCCCCCCCCCCCCACCCCCCCCCCCCCCCACCCCCCCCCCCCCCCACCCCCCCCCCCCCCCACCCCCCCCCCCCCCCACCCCCCCCCCCCCCCACCCCCCCCCCCCCCCACCCCCCCCCCCCCCCACCCCCCCCCCCCCCCACCCCCCCCCCCCCCCACCCCCCCCCCCCCCCACCCCCCCCCCCCCCCACCCCCCCCCCCCCCCACCCCCCCCCCCCCCCACCCCCCCCCCCCCCCACCCCCCCCCCCCCCCACCCCCCCCCCCCCCCACCCCCCCCCCCCCCCACCCCCCCCCCCCCCCACCCCCCCCCCCCCCCACCCCCCCCCCCCCCCACCCCCCCCCCCCCCCACCCCCCCCCCCCCCCACCCCCCCCCCCCCCCACCCCCCCCCCCCCCCACCCCCCCCCCCCCCCACCCCCCCCCCCCCCCACCCCCCCCCCCCCCCACCCCCCCCCCCCCCCACCCCCCCCCCCCCCCACCCCCCCCCCCCCCCACCCCCCCCCCCCCCCACCCCCCCCCCCCCCCACCCCCCCCCCCCCCCACCCCCCCCCCCCCCCACCCCCCCCCCCCCCCACCCCCCCCCCCCCCCACCCCCCCCCCCCCCCACCCCCCCCCCCCCCCACCCCCCCCCCCCCCCACCCCCCCCCCCCCCCACCCCCCCCCCCCCCCACCCCCCCCCCCCCCCACCCCCCCCCCCCCCCACCCCCCCCCCCCCCCACCCCCCCCCCCCCCCACCCCCCCCCCCCCCCACCCCCCCCCCCCCCCACCCCCCCCCCCCCCCACCCCCCCCCCCCCCCACCCCCCCCCCCCCCCACCCCCCCCCCCCCCCACCCCCCCCCCCCCCCACCCCCCCCCCCCCCCACCCCCCCCCCCCCCCACCCCCCCCCCCCCCCACCCCCCCCCCCCCCCACCCCCCCCCCCCCCCACCCCCCCCCCCCCCCACCCCCCCCCCCCCCCACCCCCCCCCCCCCCCACCCCCCCCCCCCCCCACCCCCCCCCCCCCCCACCCCCCCCCCCCCCCACCCCCCCCCCCCCCCACCCCCCCCCCCCCCCACCCCCCCCCCCCCCCACCCCCCCCCCCCCCCACCCCCCCCCCCCCCCACCCCCCCCCCCCCCCACCCCCCCCCCCCCCCACCCCCCCCCCCCCCCACCCCCCCCCCCCCCCACCCCCCCCCCCCCCCACCCCCCCCCCCCCCCACCCCCCCCCCCCCCCACCCCCCCCCCCCCCCACCCCCCCCCCCCCCCACCCCCCCCCCCCCCCACCCCCCCCCCCCCCCACCCCCCCCCCCCCCCACCCCCCCCCCCCCCCACCCCCCCCCCCCCCCACCCCCCCCCCCCCCCACCCCCCCCCCCCCCCACCCCCCCCCCCCCCCACCCCCCCCCCCCCCCACCCCCCCCCCCCCCCACCCCCCCCCCCCCCCACCCCCCCCCCCCCCCACCCCCCCCCCCCCCCACCCCCCCCCCCCCCCACCCCCCCCCCCCCCCACCCCCCCCCCCCCCCACCCCCCCCCCCCCCCACCCCCCCCCCCCCCCACCCCCCCCCCCCCCCACCCCCCCCCCCCCCCACCCCCCCCCCCCCCCACCCCCCCCCCCCCCCACCCCCCCCCCCCCCCACCCCCCCCCCCCCCCACCCCCCCCCCCCCCCACCCCCCCCCCCCCCCACCCCCCCCCCCCCCCACCCCCCCCCCCCCCCACCCCCCCCCCCCCCCACCCCCCCCCCCCCCCACCCCCCCCCCCCCCCACCCCCCCCCCCCCCCACCCCCCCCCCCCCCCACCCCCCCCCCCCCCCACCCCCCCCCCCCCCCACCCCCCCCCCCCCCCACCCCCCCCCCCCCCCACCCCCCCCCCCCCCCACCCCCCCCCCCCCCCACCCCCCCCCCCCCCCACCCCCCCCCCCCCCCACCCCCCCCCCCCCCCACCCCCCCCCCCCCCCACCCCCCCCCCCCCCCACCCCCCCCCCCCCCCACCCCCCCCCCCCCCCACCCCCCCCCCCCCCCACCCCCCCCCCCCCCCACCCCCCCCCCCCCCCACCCCCCCCCCCCCCCACCCCCCCCCCCCCCCACCCCCCCCCCCCCCCACCCCCCCCCCCCCCCACCCCCCCCCCCCCCCACCCCCCCCCCCCCCCACCCCCCCCCCCCCCCACCCCCCCCCCCCCCCACCCCCCCCCCCCCCCACCCCCCCCCCCCCCCACCCCCCCCCCCCCCCACCCCCCCCCCCCCCCACCCCCCCCCCCCCCCACCCCCCCCCCCCCCCACCCCCCCCCCCCCCCACCCCCCCCCCCCCCCACCCCCCCCCCCCCCCACCCCCCCCCCCCCCCACCCCCCCCCCCCCCCACCCCCCCCCCCCCCCACCCCCCCCCCCCCCCACCCCCCCCCCCCCCCACCCCCCCCCCCCCCCACCCCCCCCCCCCCCCACCCCCCCCCCCCCCCACCCCCCCCCCCCCCCACCCCCCCCCCCCCCCACCCCCCCCCCCCCCCACCCCCCCCCCCCCCCACCCCCCCCCCCCCCCACCCCCCCCCCCCCCCACCCCCCCCCCCCCCCACCCCCCCCCCCCCCCACCCCCCCCCCCCCCCACCCCCCCCCCCCCCCACCCCCCCCCCCCCCCACCCCCCCCCCCCCCCACCCCCCCCCCCCCCCACCCCCCCCCCCCCCCACCCCCCCCCCCCCCCACCCCCCCCCCCCCCCACCCCCCCCCCCCCCCACCCCCCCCCCCCCCCACCCCCCCCCCCCCCCACCCCCCCCCCCCCCCACCCCCCCCCCCCCCCACCCCCCCCCCCCCCCACCCCCCCCCCCCCCCACCCCCCCCCCCCCCCACCCCCCCCCCCCCCCACCCCCCCCCCCCCCCACCCCCCCCCCCCCCCACCCCCCCCCCCCCCCACCCCCCCCCCCCCCCACCCCCCCCCCCCCCCACCCCCCCCCCCCCCCACCCCCCCCCCCCCCCACCCCCCCCCCCCCCCACCCCCCCCCCCCCCCACCCCCCCCCCCCCCCACCCCCCCCCCCCCCCACCCCCCCCCCCCCCCACCCCCCCCCCCCCCCACCCCCCCCCCCCCCCACCCCCCCCCCCCCCCACCCCCCCCCCCCCCCACCCCCCCCCCCCCCCACCCCCCCCCCCCCCCACCCCCCCCCCCCCCCACCCCCCCCCCCCCCCACCCCCCCCCCCCCCCACCCCCCCCCCCCCCCACCCCCCCCCCCCCCCACCCCCCCCCCCCCCCACCCCCCCCCCCCCCCACCCCCCCCCCCCCCCACCCCCCCCCCCCCCCACCCCCCCCCCCCCCCACCCCCCCCCCCCCCCACCCCCCCCCCCCCCCACCCCCCCCCCCCCCCACCCCCCCCCCCCCCCACCCCCCCCCCCCCCCACCCCCCCCCCCCCCCACCCCCCCCCCCCCCCACCCCCCCCCCCCCCCACCCCCCCCCCCCCCCACCCCCCCCCCCCCCCACCCCCCCCCCCCCCCACCCCCCCCCCCCCCCACCCCCCCCCCCCCCCACCCCCCCCCCCCCCCACCCCCCCCCCCCCCCACCCCCCCCCCCCCCCACCCCCCCCCCCCCCCACCCCCCCCCCCCCCCACCCCCCCCCCCCCCCACCCCCCCCCCCCCCCACCCCCCCCCCCCCCCACCCCCCCCCCCCCCCACCCCCCCCCCCCCCCACCCCCCCCCCCCCCCACCCCCCCCCCCCCCCACCCCCCCCCCCCCCCACCCCCCCCCCCCCCCACCCCCCCCCCCCCCCACCCCCCCCCCCCCCCACCCCCCCCCCCCCCCACCCCCCCCCCCCCCCACCCCCCCCCCCCCCCACCCCCCCCCCCCCCCACCCCCCCCCCCCCCCACCCCCCCCCCCCCCCACCCCCCCCCCCCCCCACCCCCCCCCCCCCCCACCCCCCCCCCCCCCCACCCCCCCCCCCCCCCACCCCCCCCCCCCCCCACCCCCCCCCCCCCCCACCCCCCCCCCCCCCCACCCCCCCCCCCCCCCACCCCCCCCCCCCCCCACCCCCCCCCCCCCCCACCCCCCCCCCCCCCCACCCCCCCCCCCCCCCACCCCCCCCCCCCCCCACCCCCCCCCCCCCCCACCCCCCCCCCCCCCCACCCCCCCCCCCCCCCACCCCCCCCCCCCCCCACCCCCCCCCCCCCCCACCCCCCCCCCCCCCCACCCCCCCCCCCCCCCACCCCCCCCCCCCCCCACCCCCCCCCCCCCCCACCCCCCCCCCCCCCCACCCCCCCCCCCCCCCACCCCCCCCCCCCCCCACCCCCCCCCCCCCCCACCCCCCCCCCCCCCCACCCCCCCCCCCCCCCACCCCCCCCCCCCCCCACCCCCCCCCCCCCCCACCCCCCCCCCCCCCCACCCCCCCCCCCCCCCACCCCCCCCCCCCCCCACCCCCCCCCCCCCCCACCCCCCCCCCCCCCCACCCCCCCCCCCCCCCACCCCCCCCCCCCCCCACCCCCCCCCCCCCCCACCCCCCCCCCCCCCCACCCCCCCCCCCCCCCACCCCCCCCCCCCCCCACCCCCCCCCCCCCCCACCCCCCCCCCCCCCCACCCCCCCCCCCCCCCACCCCCCCCCCCCCCCACCCCCCCCCCCCCCCACCCCCCCCCCCCCCCACCCCCCCCCCCCCCCACCCCCCCCCCCCCCCACCCCCCCCCCCCCCCACCCCCCCCCCCCCCCACCCCCCCCCCCCCCCACCCCCCCCCCCCCCCACCCCCCCCCCCCCCCACCCCCCCCCCCCCCCACCCCCCCCCCCCCCCACCCCCCCCCCCCCCCACCCCCCCCCCCCCCCACCCCCCCCCCCCCCCACCCCCCCCCCCCCCCACCCCCCCCCCCCCCCACCCCCCCCCCCCCCCACCCCCCCCCCCCCCCACCCCCCCCCCCCCCCACCCCCCCCCCCCCCCACCCCCCCCCCCCCCCACCCCCCCCCCCCCCCACCCCCCCCCCCCCCCACCCCCCCCCCCCCCCACCCCCCCCCCCCCCCACCCCCCCCCCCCCCCACCCCCCCCCCCCCCCACCCCCCCCCCCCCCCACCCCCCCCCCCCCCCACCCCCCCCCCCCCCCACCCCCCCCCCCCCCCACCCCCCCCCCCCCCCACCCCCCCCCCCCCCCACCCCCCCCCCCCCCCACCCCCCCCCCCCCCCACCCCCCCCCCCCCCCACCCCCCCCCCCCCCCACCCCCCCCCCCCCCCACCCCCCCCCCCCCCCACCCCCCCCCCCCCCCACCCCCCCCCCCCCCCACCCCCCCCCCCCCCCACCCCCCCCCCCCCCCACCCCCCCCCCCCCCCACCCCCCCCCCCCCCCACCCCCCCCCCCCCCCACCCCCCCCCCCCCCCACCCCCCCCCCCCCCCACCCCCCCCCCCCCCCACCCCCCCCCCCCCCCACCCCCCCCCCCCCCCACCCCCCCCCCCCCCCACCCCCCCCCCCCCCCACCCCCCCCCCCCCCCACCCCCCCCCCCCCCCACCCCCCCCCCCCCCCACCCCCCCCCCCCCCCACCCCCCCCCCCCCCCACCCCCCCCCCCCCCCACCCCCCCCCCCCCCCACCCCCCCCCCCCCCCACCCCCCCCCCCCCCCACCCCCCCCCCCCCCCACCCCCCCCCCCCCCCACCCCCCCCCCCCCCCACCCCCCCCCCCCCCCACCCCCCCCCCCCCCCACCCCCCCCCCCCCCCACCCCCCCCCCCCCCCACCCCCCCCCCCCCCCACCCCCCCCCCCCCCCACCCCCCCCCCCCCCCACCCCCCCCCCCCCCCACCCCCCCCCCCCCCCACCCCCCCCCCCCCCCACCCCCCCCCCCCCCCACCCCCCCCCCCCCCCACCCCCCCCCCCCCCCACCCCCCCCCCCCCCCACCCCCCCCCCCCCCCACCCCCCCCCCCCCCCACCCCCCCCCCCCCCCACCCCCCCCCCCCCCCACCCCCCCCCCCCCCCACCCCCCCCCCCCCCCACCCCCCCCCCCCCCCACCCCCCCCCCCCCCCACCCCCCCCCCCCCCCACCCCCCCCCCCCCCCACCCCCCCCCCCCCCCACCCCCCCCCCCCCCCACCCCCCCCCCCCCCCACCCCCCCCCCCCCCCACCCCCCCCCCCCCCCACCCCCCCCCCCCCCCACCCCCCCCCCCCCCCACCCCCCCCCCCCCCCACCCCCCCCCCCCCCCACCCCCCCCCCCCCCCACCCCCCCCCCCCCCCACCCCCCCCCCCCCCCACCCCCCCCCCCCCCCACCCCCCCCCCCCCCCACCCCCCCCCCCCCCCACCCCCCCCCCCCCCCACCCCCCCCCCCCCCCACCCCCCCCCCCCCCCACCCCCCCCCCCCCCCACCCCCCCCCCCCCCCACCCCCCCCCCCCCCCACCCCCCCCCCCCCCCACCCCCCCCCCCCCCCACCCCCCCCCCCCCCCACCCCCCCCCCCCCCCACCCCCCCCCCCCCCCACCCCCCCCCCCCCCCACCCCCCCCCCCCCCCACCCCCCCCCCCCCCCACCCCCCCCCCCCCCCACCCCCCCCCCCCCCCACCCCCCCCCCCCCCCACCCCCCCCCCCCCCCACCCCCCCCCCCCCCCACCCCCCCCCCCCCCCACCCCCCCCCCCCCCCACCCCCCCCCCCCCCCACCCCCCCCCCCCCCCACCCCCCCCCCCCCCCACCCCCCCCCCCCCCCACCCCCCCCCCCCCCCACCCCCCCCCCCCCCCACCCCCCCCCCCCCCCACCCCCCCCCCCCCCCACCCCCCCCCCCCCCCACCCCCCCCCCCCCCCACCCCCCCCCCCCCCCACCCCCCCCCCCCCCCACCCCCCCCCCCCCCCACCCCCCCCCCCCCCCACCCCCCCCCCCCCCCACCCCCCCCCCCCCCCACCCCCCCCCCCCCCCACCCCCCCCCCCCCCCACCCCCCCCCCCCCCCACCCCCCCCCCCCCCCACCCCCCCCCCCCCCCACCCCCCCCCCCCCCCACCCCCCCCCCCCCCCACCCCCCCCCCCCCCCACCCCCCCCCCCCCCCACCCCCCCCCCCCCCCACCCCCCCCCCCCCCCACCCCCCCCCCCCCCCACCCCCCCCCCCCCCCACCCCCCCCCCCCCCCACCCCCCCCCCCCCCCACCCCCCCCCCCCCCCACCCCCCCCCCCCCCCACCCCCCCCCCCCCCCACCCCCCCCCCCCCCCACCCCCCCCCCCCCCCACCCCCCCCCCCCCCCACCCCCCCCCCCCCCCACCCCCCCCCCCCCCCACCCCCCCCCCCCCCCACCCCCCCCCCCCCCCACCCCCCCCCCCCCCCACCCCCCCCCCCCCCCACCCCCCCCCCCCCCCACCCCCCCCCCCCCCCACCCCCCCCCCCCCCCACCCCCCCCCCCCCCCACCCCCCCCCCCCCCCACCCCCCCCCCCCCCCACCCCCCCCCCCCCCCACCCCCCCCCCCCCCCACCCCCCCCCCCCCCCACCCCCCCCCCCCCCCACCCCCCCCCCCCCCCACCCCCCCCCCCCCCCACCCCCCCCCCCCCCCACCCCCCCCCCCCCCCACCCCCCCCCCCCCCCACCCCCCCCCCCCCCCACCCCCCCCCCCCCCCACCCCCCCCCCCCCCCACCCCCCCCCCCCCCCACCCCCCCCCCCCCCCACCCCCCCCCCCCCCCACCCCCCCCCCCCCCCACCCCCCCCCCCCCCCACCCCCCCCCCCCCCCACCCCCCCCCCCCCCCACCCCCCCCCCCCCCCACCCCCCCCCCCCCCCACCCCCCCCCCCCCCCACCCCCCCCCCCCCCCACCCCCCCCCCCCCCCACCCCCCCCCCCCCCCACCCCCCCCCCCCCCCACCCCCCCCCCCCCCCACCCCCCCCCCCCCCCACCCCCCCCCCCCCCCACCCCCCCCCCCCCCCACCCCCCCCCCCCCCCACCCCCCCCCCCCCCCACCCCCCCCCCCCCCCACCCCCCCCCCCCCCCACCCCCCCCCCCCCCCACCCCCCCCCCCCCCCACCCCCCCCCCCCCCCACCCCCCCCCCCCCCCACCCCCCCCCCCCCCCACCCCCCCCCCCCCCCACCCCCCCCCCCCCCCACCCCCCCCCCCCCCCACCCCCCCCCCCCCCCACCCCCCCCCCCCCCCACCCCCCCCCCCCCCCACCCCCCCCCCCCCCCACCCCCCCCCCCCCCCACCCCCCCCCCCCCCCACCCCCCCCCCCCCCCACCCCCCCCCCCCCCCACCCCCCCCCCCCCCCACCCCCCCCCCCCCCCACCCCCCCCCCCCCCCACCCCCCCCCCCCCCCACCCCCCCCCCCCCCCACCCCCCCCCCCCCCCACCCCCCCCCCCCCCCACCCCCCCCCCCCCCCACCCCCCCCCCCCCCCACCCCCCCCCCCCCCCACCCCCCCCCCCCCCCACCCCCCCCCCCCCCCACCCCCCCCCCCCCCCACCCCCCCCCCCCCCCACCCCCCCCCCCCCCCACCCCCCCCCCCCCCCACCCCCCCCCCCCCCCACCCCCCCCCCCCCCCACCCCCCCCCCCCCCCACCCCCCCCCCCCCCCACCCCCCCCCCCCCCCACCCCCCCCCCCCCCCACCCCCCCCCCCCCCCACCCCCCCCCCCCCCCACCCCCCCCCCCCCCCACCCCCCCCCCCCCCCACCCCCCCCCCCCCCCACCCCCCCCCCCCCCCACCCCCCCCCCCCCCCACCCCCCCCCCCCCCCACCCCCCCCCCCCCCCACCCCCCCCCCCCCCCACCCCCCCCCCCCCCCACCCCCCCCCCCCCCCACCCCCCCCCCCCCCCACCCCCCCCCCCCCCCACCCCCCCCCCCCCCCACCCCCCCCCCCCCCCACCCCCCCCCCCCCCCACCCCCCCCCCCCCCCACCCCCCCCCCCCCCCACCCCCCCCCCCCCCCACCCCCCCCCCCCCCCACCCCCCCCCCCCCCCACCCCCCCCCCCCCCCACCCCCCCCCCCCCCCACCCCCCCCCCCCCCCACCCCCCCCCCCCCCCACCCCCCCCCCCCCCCACCCCCCCCCCCCCCCACCCCCCCCCCCCCCCACCCCCCCCCCCCCCCACCCCCCCCCCCCCCCACCCCCCCCCCCCCCCACCCCCCCCCCCCCCCACCCCCCCCCCCCCCCACCCCCCCCCCCCCCCACCCCCCCCCCCCCCCACCCCCCCCCCCCCCCACCCCCCCCCCCCCCCACCCCCCCCCCCCCCCACCCCCCCCCCCCCCCACCCCCCCCCCCCCCCACCCCCCCCCCCCCCCACCCCCCCCCCCCCCCACCCCCCCCCCCCCCCACCCCCCCCCCCCCCCACCCCCCCCCCCCCCCACCCCCCCCCCCCCCCACCCCCCCCCCCCCCCACCCCCCCCCCCCCCCACCCCCCCCCCCCCCCACCCCCCCCCCCCCCCACCCCCCCCCCCCCCCACCCCCCCCCCCCCCCACCCCCCCCCCCCCCCACCCCCCCCCCCCCCCACCCCCCCCCCCCCCCACCCCCCCCCCCCCCCACCCCCCCCCCCCCCCACCCCCCCCCCCCCCCACCCCCCCCCCCCCCCACCCCCCCCCCCCCCCACCCCCCCCCCCCCCCACCCCCCCCCCCCCCCACCCCCCCCCCCCCCCACCCCCCCCCCCCCCCACCCCCCCCCCCCCCCACCCCCCCCCCCCCCCACCCCCCCCCCCCCCCACCCCCCCCCCCCCCCACCCCCCCCCCCCCCCACCCCCCCCCCCCCCCACCCCCCCCCCCCCCCACCCCCCCCCCCCCCCACCCCCCCCCCCCCCCACCCCCCCCCCCCCCCACCCCCCCCCCCCCCCACCCCCCCCCCCCCCCACCCCCCCCCCCCCCCACCCCCCCCCCCCCCCACCCCCCCCCCCCCCCACCCCCCCCCCCCCCCACCCCCCCCCCCCCCCACCCCCCCCCCCCCCCACCCCCCCCCCCCCCCACCCCCCCCCCCCCCCACCCCCCCCCCCCCCCACCCCCCCCCCCCCCCACCCCCCCCCCCCCCCACCCCCCCCCCCCCCCACCCCCCCCCCCCCCCACCCCCCCCCCCCCCCACCCCCCCCCCCCCCCACCCCCCCCCCCCCCCACCCCCCCCCCCCCCCACCCCCCCCCCCCCCCACCCCCCCCCCCCCCCACCCCCCCCCCCCCCCACCCCCCCCCCCCCCCACCCCCCCCCCCCCCCACCCCCCCCCCCCCCCACCCCCCCCCCCCCCCACCCCCCCCCCCCCCCACCCCCCCCCCCCCCCACCCCCCCCCCCCCCCACCCCCCCCCCCCCCCACCCCCCCCCCCCCCCACCCCCCCCCCCCCCCACCCCCCCCCCCCCCCACCCCCCCCCCCCCCCACCCCCCCCCCCCCCCACCCCCCCCCCCCCCCACCCCCCCCCCCCCCCACCCCCCCCCCCCCCCACCCCCCCCCCCCCCCACCCCCCCCCCCCCCCACCCCCCCCCCCCCCCACCCCCCCCCCCCCCCACCCCCCCCCCCCCCCACCCCCCCCCCCCCCCACCCCCCCCCCCCCCCACCCCCCCCCCCCCCCACCCCCCCCCCCCCCCACCCCCCCCCCCCCCCACCCCCCCCCCCCCCCACCCCCCCCCCCCCCCACCCCCCCCCCCCCCCACCCCCCCCCCCCCCCACCCCCCCCCCCCCCCACCCCCCCCCCCCCCCACCCCCCCCCCCCCCCACCCCCCCCCCCCCCCACCCCCCCCCCCCCCCACCCCCCCCCCCCCCCACCCCCCCCCCCCCCCACCCCCCCCCCCCCCCACCCCCCCCCCCCCCCACCCCCCCCCCCCCCCACCCCCCCCCCCCCCCACCCCCCCCCCCCCCCACCCCCCCCCCCCCCCACCCCCCCCCCCCCCCACCCCCCCCCCCCCCCACCCCCCCCCCCCCCCACCCCCCCCCCCCCCCACCCCCCCCCCCCCCCACCCCCCCCCCCCCCCACCCCCCCCCCCCCCCACCCCCCCCCCCCCCCACCCCCCCCCCCCCCCACCCCCCCCCCCCCCCACCCCCCCCCCCCCCCACCCCCCCCCCCCCCCACCCCCCCCCCCCCCCACCCCCCCCCCCCCCCACCCCCCCCCCCCCCCACCCCCCCCCCCCCCCACCCCCCCCCCCCCCCACCCCCCCCCCCCCCCACCCCCCCCCCCCCCCACCCCCCCCCCCCCCCACCCCCCCCCCCCCCCACCCCCCCCCCCCCCCACCCCCCCCCCCCCCCACCCCCCCCCCCCCCCACCCCCCCCCCCCCCCACCCCCCCCCCCCCCCACCCCCCCCCCCCCCCACCCCCCCCCCCCCCCACCCCCCCCCCCCCCCACCCCCCCCCCCCCCCACCCCCCCCCCCCCCCACCCCCCCCCCCCCCCACCCCCCCCCCCCCCCACCCCCCCCCCCCCCCACCCCCCCCCCCCCCCACCCCCCCCCCCCCCCACCCCCCCCCCCCCCCACCCCCCCCCCCCCCCACCCCCCCCCCCCCCCACCCCCCCCCCCCCCCACCCCCCCCCCCCCCCACCCCCCCCCCCCCCCACCCCCCCCCCCCCCCACCCCCCCCCCCCCCCACCCCCCCCCCCCCCCACCCCCCCCCCCCCCCACCCCCCCCCCCCCCCACCCCCCCCCCCCCCCACCCCCCCCCCCCCCCACCCCCCCCCCCCCCCACCCCCCCCCCCCCCCACCCCCCCCCCCCCCCACCCCCCCCCCCCCCCACCCCCCCCCCCCCCCACCCCCCCCCCCCCCCACCCCCCCCCCCCCCCACCCCCCCCCCCCCCCACCCCCCCCCCCCCCCACCCCCCCCCCCCCCCACCCCCCCCCCCCCCCACCCCCCCCCCCCCCCACCCCCCCCCCCCCCCACCCCCCCCCCCCCCCACCCCCCCCCCCCCCCACCCCCCCCCCCCCCCACCCCCCCCCCCCCCCACCCCCCCCCCCCCCCACCCCCCCCCCCCCCCACCCCCCCCCCCCCCCACCCCCCCCCCCCCCCACCCCCCCCCCCCCCCACCCCCCCCCCCCCCCACCCCCCCCCCCCCCCACCCCCCCCCCCCCCCACCCCCCCCCCCCCCCACCCCCCCCCCCCCCCACCCCCCCCCCCCCCCACCCCCCCCCCCCCCCACCCCCCCCCCCCCCCACCCCCCCCCCCCCCCACCCCCCCCCCCCCCCACCCCCCCCCCCCCCCACCCCCCCCCCCCCCCACCCCCCCCCCCCCCCACCCCCCCCCCCCCCCACCCCCCCCCCCCCCCACCCCCCCCCCCCCCCACCCCCCCCCCCCCCCACCCCCCCCCCCCCCCACCCCCCCCCCCCCCCACCCCCCCCCCCCCCCACCCCCCCCCCCCCCCACCCCCCCCCCCCCCCACCCCCCCCCCCCCCCACCCCCCCCCCCCCCCACCCCCCCCCCCCCCCACCCCCCCCCCCCCCCACCCCCCCCCCCCCCCACCCCCCCCCCCCCCCACCCCCCCCCCCCCCCACCCCCCCCCCCCCCCACCCCCCCCCCCCCCCACCCCCCCCCCCCCCCACCCCCCCCCCCCCCCACCCCCCCCCCCCCCCACCCCCCCCCCCCCCCACCCCCCCCCCCCCCCACCCCCCCCCCCCCCCACCCCCCCCCCCCCCCACCCCCCCCCCCCCCCACCCCCCCCCCCCCCCACCCCCCCCCCCCCCCACCCCCCCCCCCCCCCACCCCCCCCCCCCCCCACCCCCCCCCCCCCCCACCCCCCCCCCCCCCCACCCCCCCCCCCCCCCACCCCCCCCCCCCCCCACCCCCCCCCCCCCCCACCCCCCCCCCCCCCCACCCCCCCCCCCCCCCACCCCCCCCCCCCCCCACCCCCCCCCCCCCCCACCCCCCCCCCCCCCCACCCCCCCCCCCCCCCACCCCCCCCCCCCCCCACCCCCCCCCCCCCCCACCCCCCCCCCCCCCCACCCCCCCCCCCCCCCACCCCCCCCCCCCCCCACCCCCCCCCCCCCCCACCCCCCCCCCCCCCCACCCCCCCCCCCCCCCACCCCCCCCCCCCCCCACCCCCCCCCCCCCCCACCCCCCCCCCCCCCCACCCCCCCCCCCCCCCACCCCCCCCCCCCCCCACCCCCCCCCCCCCCCACCCCCCCCCCCCCCCACCCCCCCCCCCCCCCACCCCCCCCCCCCCCCACCCCCCCCCCCCCCCACCCCCCCCCCCCCCCACCCCCCCCCCCCCCCACCCCCCCCCCCCCCCACCCCCCCCCCCCCCCACCCCCCCCCCCCCCCACCCCCCCCCCCCCCCACCCCCCCCCCCCCCCACCCCCCCCCCCCCCCACCCCCCCCCCCCCCCACCCCCCCCCCCCCCCACCCCCCCCCCCCCCCACCCCCCCCCCCCCCCACCCCCCCCCCCCCCCACCCCCCCCCCCCCCCACCCCCCCCCCCCCCCACCCCCCCCCCCCCCCACCCCCCCCCCCCCCCACCCCCCCCCCCCCCCACCCCCCCCCCCCCCCACCCCCCCCCCCCCCCACCCCCCCCCCCCCCCACCCCCCCCCCCCCCCACCCCCCCCCCCCCCCACCCCCCCCCCCCCCCACCCCCCCCCCCCCCCACCCCCCCCCCCCCCCACCCCCCCCCCCCCCCACCCCCCCCCCCCCCCACCCCCCCCCCCCCCCACCCCCCCCCCCCCCCACCCCCCCCCCCCCCCACCCCCCCCCCCCCCCACCCCCCCCCCCCCCCACCCCCCCCCCCCCCCACCCCCCCCCCCCCCCACCCCCCCCCCCCCCCACCCCCCCCCCCCCCCACCCCCCCCCCCCCCCACCCCCCCCCCCCCCCACCCCCCCCCCCCCCCACCCCCCCCCCCCCCCACCCCCCCCCCCCCCCACCCCCCCCCCCCCCCACCCCCCCCCCCCCCCACCCCCCCCCCCCCCCACCCCCCCCCCCCCCCACCCCCCCCCCCCCCCACCCCCCCCCCCCCCCACCCCCCCCCCCCCCCACCCCCCCCCCCCCCCACCCCCCCCCCCCCCCACCCCCCCCCCCCCCCACCCCCCCCCCCCCCCACCCCCCCCCCCCCCCACCCCCCCCCCCCCCCACCCCCCCCCCCCCCCACCCCCCCCCCCCCCCACCCCCCCCCCCCCCCACCCCCCCCCCCCCCCACCCCCCCCCCCCCCCACCCCCCCCCCCCCCCACCCCCCCCCCCCCCCACCCCCCCCCCCCCCCACCCCCCCCCCCCCCCACCCCCCCCCCCCCCCACCCCCCCCCCCCCCCACCCCCCCCCCCCCCCACCCCCCCCCCCCCCCACCCCCCCCCCCCCCCACCCCCCCCCCCCCCCACCCCCCCCCCCCCCCACCCCCCCCCCCCCCCACCCCCCCCCCCCCCCACCCCCCCCCCCCCCCACCCCCCCCCCCCCCCACCCCCCCCCCCCCCCACCCCCCCCCCCCCCCACCCCCCCCCCCCCCCACCCCCCCCCCCCCCCACCCCCCCCCCCCCCCACCCCCCCCCCCCCCCACCCCCCCCCCCCCCCACCCCCCCCCCCCCCCACCCCCCCCCCCCCCCACCCCCCCCCCCCCCCACCCCCCCCCCCCCCCACCCCCCCCCCCCCCCACCCCCCCCCCCCCCCACCCCCCCCCCCCCCCACCCCCCCCCCCCCCCACCCCCCCCCCCCCCCACCCCCCCCCCCCCCCACCCCCCCCCCCCCCCACCCCCCCCCCCCCCCACCCCCCCCCCCCCCCACCCCCCCCCCCCCCCACCCCCCCCCCCCCCCACCCCCCCCCCCCCCCACCCCCCCCCCCCCCCACCCCCCCCCCCCCCCACCCCCCCCCCCCCCCACCCCCCCCCCCCCCCACCCCCCCCCCCCCCCACCCCCCCCCCCCCCCACCCCCCCCCCCCCCCACCCCCCCCCCCCCCCACCCCCCCCCCCCCCCACCCCCCCCCCCCCCCACCCCCCCCCCCCCCCACCCCCCCCCCCCCCCACCCCCCCCCCCCCCCACCCCCCCCCCCCCCCACCCCCCCCCCCCCCCACCCCCCCCCCCCCCCACCCCCCCCCCCCCCCACCCCCCCCCCCCCCCACCCCCCCCCCCCCCCACCCCCCCCCCCCCCCACCCCCCCCCCCCCCCACCCCCCCCCCCCCCCACCCCCCCCCCCCCCCACCCCCCCCCCCCCCCACCCCCCCCCCCCCCCACCCCCCCCCCCCCCCACCCCCCCCCCCCCCCACCCCCCCCCCCCCCCACCCCCCCCCCCCCCCACCCCCCCCCCCCCCCACCCCCCCCCCCCCCCACCCCCCCCCCCCCCCACCCCCCCCCCCCCCCACCCCCCCCCCCCCCCACCCCCCCCCCCCCCCACCCCCCCCCCCCCCCACCCCCCCCCCCCCCCACCCCCCCCCCCCCCCACCCCCCCCCCCCCCCACCCCCCCCCCCCCCCACCCCCCCCCCCCCCCACCCCCCCCCCCCCCCACCCCCCCCCCCCCCCACCCCCCCCCCCCCCCACCCCCCCCCCCCCCCACCCCCCCCCCCCCCCACCCCCCCCCCCCCCCACCCCCCCCCCCCCCCACCCCCCCCCCCCCCCACCCCCCCCCCCCCCCACCCCCCCCCCCCCCCACCCCCCCCCCCCCCCACCCCCCCCCCCCCCCACCCCCCCCCCCCCCCACCCCCCCCCCCCCCCACCCCCCCCCCCCCCCACCCCCCCCCCCCCCCACCCCCCCCCCCCCCCACCCCCCCCCCCCCCCACCCCCCCCCCCCCCCACCCCCCCCCCCCCCCACCCCCCCCCCCCCCCACCCCCCCCCCCCCCCACCCCCCCCCCCCCCCACCCCCCCCCCCCCCCACCCCCCCCCCCCCCCACCCCCCCCCCCCCCCACCCCCCCCCCCCCCCACCCCCCCCCCCCCCCACCCCCCCCCCCCCCCACCCCCCCCCCCCCCCACCCCCCCCCCCCCCCACCCCCCCCCCCCCCCACCCCCCCCCCCCCCCACCCCCCCCCCCCCCCACCCCCCCCCCCCCCCACCCCCCCCCCCCCCCACCCCCCCCCCCCCCCACCCCCCCCCCCCCCCACCCCCCCCCCCCCCCACCCCCCCCCCCCCCCACCCCCCCCCCCCCCCACCCCCCCCCCCCCCCACCCCCCCCCCCCCCCACCCCCCCCCCCCCCCACCCCCCCCCCCCCCCACCCCCCCCCCCCCCCACCCCCCCCCCCCCCCACCCCCCCCCCCCCCCACCCCCCCCCCCCCCCACCCCCCCCCCCCCCCACCCCCCCCCCCCCCCACCCCCCCCCCCCCCCACCCCCCCCCCCCCCCACCCCCCCCCCCCCCCACCCCCCCCCCCCCCCACCCCCCCCCCCCCCCACCCCCCCCCCCCCCCACCCCCCCCCCCCCCCACCCCCCCCCCCCCCCACCCCCCCCCCCCCCCACCCCCCCCCCCCCCCACCCCCCCCCCCCCCCACCCCCCCCCCCCCCCACCCCCCCCCCCCCCCACCCCCCCCCCCCCCCACCCCCCCCCCCCCCCACCCCCCCCCCCCCCCACCCCCCCCCCCCCCCACCCCCCCCCCCCCCCACCCCCCCCCCCCCCCACCCCCCCCCCCCCCCACCCCCCCCCCCCCCCACCCCCCCCCCCCCCCACCCCCCCCCCCCCCCACCCCCCCCCCCCCCCACCCCCCCCCCCCCCCACCCCCCCCCCCCCCCACCCCCCCCCCCCCCCACCCCCCCCCCCCCCCACCCCCCCCCCCCCCCACCCCCCCCCCCCCCCACCCCCCCCCCCCCCCACCCCCCCCCCCCCCCACCCCCCCCCCCCCCCACCCCCCCCCCCCCCCACCCCCCCCCCCCCCCACCCCCCCCCCCCCCCACCCCCCCCCCCCCCCACCCCCCCCCCCCCCCACCCCCCCCCCCCCCCACCCCCCCCCCCCCCCACCCCCCCCCCCCCCCACCCCCCCCCCCCCCCACCCCCCCCCCCCCCCACCCCCCCCCCCCCCCACCCCCCCCCCCCCCCACCCCCCCCCCCCCCCACCCCCCCCCCCCCCCACCCCCCCCCCCCCCCACCCCCCCCCCCCCCCACCCCCCCCCCCCCCCACCCCCCCCCCCCCCCACCCCCCCCCCCCCCCACCCCCCCCCCCCCCCACCCCCCCCCCCCCCCACCCCCCCCCCCCCCCACCCCCCCCCCCCCCCACCCCCCCCCCCCCCCACCCCCCCCCCCCCCCACCCCCCCCCCCCCCCACCCCCCCCCCCCCCCACCCCCCCCCCCCCCCACCCCCCCCCCCCCCCACCCCCCCCCCCCCCCACCCCCCCCCCCCCCCACCCCCCCCCCCCCCCACCCCCCCCCCCCCCCACCCCCCCCCCCCCCCACCCCCCCCCCCCCCCACCCCCCCCCCCCCCCACCCCCCCCCCCCCCCACCCCCCCCCCCCCCCACCCCCCCCCCCCCCCACCCCCCCCCCCCCCCACCCCCCCCCCCCCCCACCCCCCCCCCCCCCCACCCCCCCCCCCCCCCACCCCCCCCCCCCCCCACCCCCCCCCCCCCCCACCCCCCCCCCCCCCCACCCCCCCCCCCCCCCACCCCCCCCCCCCCCCACCCCCCCCCCCCCCCACCCCCCCCCCCCCCCACCCCCCCCCCCCCCCACCCCCCCCCCCCCCCACCCCCCCCCCCCCCCACCCCCCCCCCCCCCCACCCCCCCCCCCCCCCACCCCCCCCCCCCCCCACCCCCCCCCCCCCCCACCCCCCCCCCCCCCCACCCCCCCCCCCCCCCACCCCCCCCCCCCCCCACCCCCCCCCCCCCCCACCCCCCCCCCCCCCCACCCCCCCCCCCCCCCACCCCCCCCCCCCCCCACCCCCCCCCCCCCCCACCCCCCCCCCCCCCCACCCCCCCCCCCCCCCACCCCCCCCCCCCCCCACCCCCCCCCCCCCCCACCCCCCCCCCCCCCCACCCCCCCCCCCCCCCACCCCCCCCCCCCCCCACCCCCCCCCCCCCCCACCCCCCCCCCCCCCCACCCCCCCCCCCCCCCACCCCCCCCCCCCCCCACCCCCCCCCCCCCCCACCCCCCCCCCCCCCCACCCCCCCCCCCCCCCACCCCCCCCCCCCCCCACCCCCCCCCCCCCCCACCCCCCCCCCCCCCCACCCCCCCCCCCCCCCACCCCCCCCCCCCCCCACCCCCCCCCCCCCCCACCCCCCCCCCCCCCCACCCCCCCCCCCCCCCACCCCCCCCCCCCCCCACCCCCCCCCCCCCCCACCCCCCCCCCCCCCCACCCCCCCCCCCCCCCACCCCCCCCCCCCCCCACCCCCCCCCCCCCCCACCCCCCCCCCCCCCCACCCCCCCCCCCCCCCACCCCCCCCCCCCCCCACCCCCCCCCCCCCCCACCCCCCCCCCCCCCCACCCCCCCCCCCCCCCACCCCCCCCCCCCCCCACCCCCCCCCCCCCCCACCCCCCCCCCCCCCCACCCCCCCCCCCCCCCACCCCCCCCCCCCCCCACCCCCCCCCCCCCCCACCCCCCCCCCCCCCCACCCCCCCCCCCCCCCACCCCCCCCCCCCCCCACCCCCCCCCCCCCCCACCCCCCCCCCCCCCCACCCCCCCCCCCCCCCACCCCCCCCCCCCCCCACCCCCCCCCCCCCCCACCCCCCCCCCCCCCCACCCCCCCCCCCCCCCACCCCCCCCCCCCCCCACCCCCCCCCCCCCCCACCCCCCCCCCCCCCCACCCCCCCCCCCCCCCACCCCCCCCCCCCCCCACCCCCCCCCCCCCCCACCCCCCCCCCCCCCCACCCCCCCCCCCCCCCACCCCCCCCCCCCCCCACCCCCCCCCCCCCCCACCCCCCCCCCCCCCCACCCCCCCCCCCCCCCACCCCCCCCCCCCCCCACCCCCCCCCCCCCCCACCCCCCCCCCCCCCCACCCCCCCCCCCCCCCACCCCCCCCCCCCCCCACCCCCCCCCCCCCCCACCCCCCCCCCCCCCCACCCCCCCCCCCCCCCACCCCCCCCCCCCCCCACCCCCCCCCCCCCCCACCCCCCCCCCCCCCCACCCCCCCCCCCCCCCACCCCCCCCCCCCCCCACCCCCCCCCCCCCCCACCCCCCCCCCCCCCCACCCCCCCCCCCCCCCACCCCCCCCCCCCCCCACCCCCCCCCCCCCCCACCCCCCCCCCCCCCCACCCCCCCCCCCCCCCACCCCCCCCCCCCCCCACCCCCCCCCCCCCCCACCCCCCCCCCCCCCCACCCCCCCCCCCCCCCACCCCCCCCCCCCCCCACCCCCCCCCCCCCCCACCCCCCCCCCCCCCCACCCCCCCCCCCCCCCACCCCCCCCCCCCCCCACCCCCCCCCCCCCCCACCCCCCCCCCCCCCCACCCCCCCCCCCCCCCACCCCCCCCCCCCCCCACCCCCCCCCCCCCCCACCCCCCCCCCCCCCCACCCCCCCCCCCCCCCACCCCCCCCCCCCCCCACCCCCCCCCCCCCCCACCCCCCCCCCCCCCCACCCCCCCCCCCCCCCACCCCCCCCCCCCCCCACCCCCCCCCCCCCCCACCCCCCCCCCCCCCCACCCCCCCCCCCCCCCACCCCCCCCCCCCCCCACCCCCCCCCCCCCCCACCCCCCCCCCCCCCCACCCCCCCCCCCCCCCACCCCCCCCCCCCCCCACCCCCCCCCCCCCCCACCCCCCCCCCCCCCCACCCCCCCCCCCCCCCACCCCCCCCCCCCCCCACCCCCCCCCCCCCCCACCCCCCCCCCCCCCCACCCCCCCCCCCCCCCACCCCCCCCCCCCCCCACCCCCCCCCCCCCCCACCCCCCCCCCCCCCCACCCCCCCCCCCCCCCACCCCCCCCCCCCCCCACCCCCCCCCCCCCCCACCCCCCCCCCCCCCCACCCCCCCCCCCCCCCACCCCCCCCCCCCCCCACCCCCCCCCCCCCCCACCCCCCCCCCCCCCCACCCCCCCCCCCCCCCACCCCCCCCCCCCCCCACCCCCCCCCCCCCCCACCCCCCCCCCCCCCCACCCCCCCCCCCCCCCACCCCCCCCCCCCCCCACCCCCCCCCCCCCCCACCCCCCCCCCCCCCCACCCCCCCCCCCCCCCACCCCCCCCCCCCCCCACCCCCCCCCCCCCCCACCCCCCCCCCCCCCCACCCCCCCCCCCCCCCACCCCCCCCCCCCCCCACCCCCCCCCCCCCCCACCCCCCCCCCCCCCCACCCCCCCCCCCCCCCACCCCCCCCCCCCCCCACCCCCCCCCCCCCCCACCCCCCCCCCCCCCCACCCCCCCCCCCCCCCACCCCCCCCCCCCCCCACCCCCCCCCCCCCCCACCCCCCCCCCCCCCCACCCCCCCCCCCCCCCACCCCCCCCCCCCCCCACCCCCCCCCCCCCCCACCCCCCCCCCCCCCCACCCCCCCCCCCCCCCACCCCCCCCCCCCCCCACCCCCCCCCCCCCCCACCCCCCCCCCCCCCCACCCCCCCCCCCCCCCACCCCCCCCCCCCCCCACCCCCCCCCCCCCCCACCCCCCCCCCCCCCCACCCCCCCCCCCCCCCACCCCCCCCCCCCCCCACCCCCCCCCCCCCCCACCCCCCCCCCCCCCCACCCCCCCCCCCCCCCACCCCCCCCCCCCCCCACCCCCCCCCCCCCCCACCCCCCCCCCCCCCCACCCCCCCCCCCCCCCACCCCCCCCCCCCCCCACCCCCCCCCCCCCCCACCCCCCCCCCCCCCCACCCCCCCCCCCCCCCACCCCCCCCCCCCCCCCCCCCCCCCCCCCCCCACCCCCCCCCCCCCCCACCCCCCCCCCCCCCCACCCCCCCCCCCCCCCACCCCCCCCCGCCCCCCCTCCCCCCCCCCCCAAGCCCCCGCTCCCCCAACCCCCCCCCCCCCCCCCCCCCCCCCCCCCCCCCCCCCCCCCCCCCCCACCCCCCCCCCCCCCTTTCCCCCCCCCCCCCCCCCCCTCCACCCCTTACCCCCCCCCTCCCCCCCCCCCCCCCCCCCTCTCCCCCCCCCCCCAACCCCCTACCCCCCCCCCCACCCCCCCACAATTGGCCATGCTGGCAGGGGCTGATGGGAATTGTAGTCCATAACATCTGGAGTGCCAAAGGTTCGCCACCACTGCACTATGGCATGGTACTCTGCTGAAGTCCTTTCCCTTCCCACAGAGGAGTATCGGGGGGGATGATACCCAGGAACAACTCCTGCTCCGGGTGTCCCCCCAGCCCTGCGCTTCCCCACCCCTGTGCTCCCCACTCTCGGGGGTGGGGCTTGAGGGCGGGGGCATCTGAGACGGCACCGCAACAGCAGGCCAGTTCCTGGGCCAGCCTGCTGCCGCGGTGCCCATCCAAGCCCCCCCGGCTCTCCAGGCCGCCTCCTGCAGAAGACGGCCTGCAGGGAGGTTAGGGGCAGGGCTCCACGGCAGGCTGCCCAGGAGGCAGCCTGCCACCGTGGTGCCCATCCGAGCTGCCTAACCCTCCGAGCCGCACCCCTGAGGGCCTGGGGAGGGAAGGAGGCCGCTCGGACAGACACTGCATACCACCCACGGAGACTGGGGGTCAAATGATCTCTGGGTTGGTGCGGGGGAGGAGGGGGTTGGGGTGATTTTGACACCCCCCATCCCCATGGGCAGCACACCCCTACCTTCCCAAACCACACCTTCTCCAAGCTCTGGACCAGCTGTAATCCTGGGAGACCTATATCCAATATCTGGGGGCAAGTACAGGTTACTGTTCATAGCCAGAGGTCGTTTCAATCAAATGGCTGTAGTGACTGCCAACCAAATCAAATATAACTTCAATACACATAAAATCAGTTAAAAAAATTTTTAAATCAAAGACAGGTATTGTCCAAATCAGATACGGTTCTGGCTTAAGATTCCTTAGCTGGTAGGCCAAAACAAAAAAAAAGTGACATTTTATCAGAGACAAAGGGGCTTTCCCCACTACAGAAGGGAGCTAAGGTCGACTCGGTTCCCTTCGGTGGAGGGCGATTCCAGGCTGTCCCCACAGCAACTGAGTTGGCCCCCTGGAACTGAGCTAAGTGGGTGGGATCATCTTGGTGCCTGTTTCGCTCCTCGATCGTGATTGGCGCTTGTGTTACGGCGGGAAACGGGAGCATTCTTTTTTTTTACAGTTTTTACAGTTTACAGTTACATGTGCTTTCTGCCCGCCACAACTCTCCTGTTCTGCGCATGCCACAAAAGCGGCTCGTGATTGGTTGAATGGATGAGGTGTCGTTTCGATGCTTCCCCACTTCGAGGCTTCAAAGCGGTATCGACCTTGCTCCAGCAGAAAAGTGTAGTTCATAACTGCGACAAGGATGTCACAGTTCTGGGGGGGGGGGGGGGAACTGAGACGAAACAATGTTGAGCTCGGTGGCAGTGGGGATTCACTGAGGCGAACCTAGGTAGAAACCAGTTCAACTCTGTCAGTGGGGAAAGCCCCAAAAGGACCTTTATCAGAAAGGAGAAAAGACAGCTTCACCAGATCACGAAAAGAATTATGATTTGTTAAAAAGGAAACAAGAAATTTGGATCTGGGTTCTTCACAGAGAGGACAATGTGGCAGATAATAAGGTGGATCCTCAAGTTCTGTAATGCCCAAGATTCCAAGGTCATAAAAGTTTGGCCATACGCTCAAGCTAACAAGTCTGTAGGCATAGTTTGAAATCTAGTTAGTGTAGTTCAGGGGTCTGCAACCTGTGGCTCTCCAGATGTTCATGGACGACAATTCCCATCAGCCCCTGCCAGCATAGCCAATTGGCCATGCTGGCAGGGGCTGGTGGGAATTGTAGTCCATAACATCTGGAGCGCCAAAGGTTCGCCACCACTGATATAAGTCAAGGACGAAGAGGCCTTGTAGGGATCAGCAGCCAGCGTTTCCCTAAAGAACCCCAAAAAAAATGGTAGCAGCCTGCACGATATCGATATAAAGAATATCAATATTACAGTTAAGGGGCTAAAAAACCCCACACGGCAATATTAATTCTTGCCTTGGACGGAGGAGTGACCTGGAAGCAGGGGCAGGCGAGCTGCAGGAGCCAGGCAGCAGAAAGCAGGGCGCCCCTTCATGTGTAAACAAGGAAACTTGTGGAGAAGGCACTGCGAAGGCACTGCGGGGCGAGGAGTGCGACAGGAAGCGCTCCGGGCATAATGAGCCAAAGCCAATTCACAAGGCTGTATTCAAAACATCAAGCTCTGGTTTAATATTCAACAAGCTCTATTTATTGCCTCCCAAGAGCCGAGCCTGAGGAAGCGCTGTGGTTTGGTGGTAGAGCATCTTTTTCACACCCAGAAGGTCCCAGGTTCAATACCCAGCATCTCCAGTTAAAAAGACCACAAGTGATATGCTGCAGACCCACTGCTGGTCTGAATAGACAATGGTGAGTTTAATGGACTGATGGTCTGGCATCTGTATGGTTGATTCCGCACTTGCGTTATCGACCTAAGTTCGAGCTACGTTCGACCGAAGTGCTCCGCACAACCACTGGGATTGACGTGGTTTTGTACCAGCTTCGCCCCGTGTAACGGTCAAATTTCCGATTCCAGTTGGGAACTACTACTTTTTCAGGGAGCCACGCTCGAACTCAGCTCGATTCCAGTAAAGTGCAGAATCTCTGGTGCCAGGAGTCCCCCATTCAGCCAATCGCAGCTGAGTGTTTCGGGCATGCGTACAGCTGGCCAATCAAAAAACGCCACCTTCGTCCCTCCATTCCTGTGGCAGTTTTTTTATAACGTGTGTGGGGATAGACGGAACATGGCCATAGAACAATAGCCAATCGGAACGGAGCAGCGAAGGGGCACAGGATGATTCCGCCCTCCGAGCTGGGATCAAGCTGGTTGCAGTGGGGAACAACAATGGCTTCAACCTAGGTCAGTACCCTTCTCAGGGAACTGGGTCGAACCTATTTTACTCGCGTGCAGAACCGCCCTATGTGTCTGCTTTCATTTTATCAACACAACAACCTTGTGAGGGAGGTTTGGCTGACAGGCTGGTCCAAAGTCATCCTAGGGGCCTCCTCAGGGAGTCTCTGGAGTTCTAATCTCATAACCTGCATGAGAGATAAAGAAGCCGAGTGGTGCCTCCGTTCTGTTTTTGAGCTCTGCATCACAGGAAACGGCAGAATATCACAATTCAAACCACCGTTGTCACCAGCACTCCCTTATAAACACACGCGCGCGCGCGCGCGCACGCACACACACAAAACCTCTGAGAAGCAAAACCTCTTTCAAAGCCTCCATCGAGGATTGAGGTACCAGATTAATAACTCATGTCCCCGCACTCGTTTCTCCTACTCCAGTTCACCGCTAATTATTTAAGCTGAATTATTCAACGTAGCATCCAGCGCCCTGCAGGAATTCAAAAGGTATAATGCAAGCGCTCGGCAGATGTTGGCCACCTTTCTTAACCTACTGGAGTAGAACTAAACCCAATGAAATTATTAGAGATGTAATTCTGGAGCGTGTGCAGGCAACACAGATAATCCGATACGTTCTGCCTCTTGGCTGCAAAGGTAACGCTGCTAATAGTACTTGTTTTCGTGCCTGCGTGTTTTAGGCTGGTTGTGGATTGGTATTTGAGGCTCGGAGATTTCCCCTCCTCGGCTACCCCTCGAACCCCCACCATCTGCTTTTAAAATTCTTGAGATTAAAAACAGTTTGTCTTTTTTTTATTTTTACGACTCTATTGGTCCTTTCTCCTACCTTTCCAAAATTTGGCAGGAGGATCCCTTGCTTGTGCAGTACATCCTTTGTAAGTGGCTTCGATGGAGAACCACAAGCCGGAAATGTTTTGCATTGAAACCTGTGGAAATTGAAAGAAGAAGTCTGGATTTATACCCTGCTTTTGTCACCCACAAGGGTCGAATCCCCACTACCATCTTATCCAGGTTTCAGAACACAAACTAACCAGGTTTGAGGGACGACCTCCCCATTGTTTGTGTGGCAGATTCCGTTTCTGGCGCTCGTTCTCCCCGTTAATCCGCATTCCGACAGAACCTGGTTGCAAGTGGCACAGACCCCATTAACACGGTTCAGAGCTGATCTGAGGGGAGGGATGAGGGTTGAAACCCTGACTCGTTTCCCGCCCTGGAGTGTGACACAGAATTTGGGCAACCAATCAGCACTGCGATGCACACGCAGCCTTTCCTTGGTTTCATTTCCACTTTTGCGATCGGCCAGCAGAAGGGGATGCAAACATTAAACAGTCAAACGCGTAACTTTGAATCGTTCATGGTTTACCCAGGTAACGATGAACTGTTTGCACAGTTAAACAGTTAAACGTTAAACTTTTACACGCTGATTTTTGGTCACACCCCTACAGTGTACGTTTCCGCAGTGGGAAAAGGTCCCGCCCCATCAAGGCACGCCAGCCAGTCAGGGGAGACCAGCGAAGCAAGCTCGCCTGGTAGTGGGGATTGCTAAGAGTTCTGCAACCGGGTGTGTCTGCTGTGTGCTCGCTGCGGTGGGGAGGGAGAGACTCCGATGAAGAGGACACGGTTTCACCACGAGCAGGTTTTGGATCTGCGTGCAAATTTCAAGTGGGGATTTGACCAAGGAGTCTCAAAGTGGCTGACAAGCCACTTCTCTTTCTCTCCTCACAACAGGCACCTTGTTGGGCAAAAGAGAAGAAGAGTTTGGGTTTATACCCCCCTTTTCACAGCAGTAAGGAGTCTCCAAATGGCTTGCAAACTTCTCTCCCTTTCAGAGACATAGCGGGGGGAAATGGCACCTCCTGTGCCCCCCCCCGCACCCCCTGTGTCCCATTTGCCTGAGCCAGTGGTGGGCCTGGGCAGCCTGGGGGGCCTGGCAGGACAGGGCCAAGGAGTGCTCGGCTGCAGACTCCGCCAGGCCTTGTGGGGCAGGGTTGAGGGGCACCCTGTAGCAGCCCCGCTAGGCCACTCCTTCAGCTAACAGAGCCTCCACCAGCAGAAGGAACAGCCTGGCATGGGCAGGGCGGCCGAGGGGGGGAGTGCGAGGGGTGGGGGCGATTTTCCACCTTGACATGACTGAATGGGGACCCACCTGGGGCATTTGTCCCCCCTCCCCGTGGAAGCTATGCCACAGCTCCCTTTCTCTTCCAAACTTCCTCTCCCTTCAACAGATACCTTGTGAGGAAGAATAAAATAAGAGTTTGGATTTATACCCCACTGTACCCAGCTTACGAACTCCTTCCCTTCCTCTCCCCACCACAGATGCCTTGTGAGGTAGGTGGGGATTTGAGAGTTCAGAGAGAACTATGACGAGCCCAAGGTCACCCAGCAAGCATCATGTACGAGAAGTTCTTGTTACTTTACGTTTTTGAGAGCCAGTGTGTTATAGCGGTTAAGAGCAGATGGACTCTAATCAGAAATGGGTTCGATTCCCTACTCTTATCTGGTGAACTGGATTCAGCGCTAACCAACCTTTTTATTTCTGGACAGAGTTGGAGTAATCCACTGACGAACTCCTAAAAACTCTCAATACCCAGGTGATGGGGACAGAAATTGCTGTCAAGTCACAACTGAGATACGGCGACATTTATGGGATTTTCAAAGCGAGAGACCTCGGTGGTGGTTTGCCGTTGGTTTCCTCTGCATAGCAACCCGTGTCTCACCTGGTGGCCTCCCATCCAAGTACTAACCAGGGCCGACCCTGCTTAGCTTCCAAAATCTGACACAGTCAGGTGAGCTGGAAAAACCAGTCCCTGACTTTTGGTCTACCATCTTTTGTATTCTGAAATGGTTTTCAGAGCAAGGGGCAAAATCAGGTGGGTTGCCTTCGCCGTTCTAAATCCCTCTGCACAAGGAACGTAGAAGCAAACTAATCATAGATGGTCAAGGCAGATGTCCTGCATTACTTCTAAGCTTCCAGCACCTCCTGGGGACTCGAGGCTAATTGCAGCTTTGCATTCTGGAATGTGCGCAGGGCAATCTATGTTTCTGGAGGAGAGTTTTTATGCGGACCTGGTCCGTCCCCCCCCCCCCATGATTACACCGTGGAGAAATGAGTAATACGCAGGAGCACCCTTCCATGAGAACAAGAGCCATGTCCCGCTTTCCTAACACTTCCTCTCTACTACAAAGCCAGCATTTTTCACAGTGGATTAGCGAGTCTAGACATCCTATAAAATGTCAATGAAGGTATGGATCTTTGGTGCGGGTTTCTCAGGAGAGCCCCGCTTGTTTATAATGCTGCTCTCTCAGTCCAATCAATAGAGCCATAGCAGCCTTCTGCCTTTCTCCATCATAAAACACAGTCCTGTAAGCACGGGGGGGGGGGGCGGGCGGGGGGGAGAGGGAAGGCAGTGGAACTGTTTGGAACTCACGCACAAAAACAGGGACAGTGCACCAAAGTTGGAGAGGCTGCAAAATAAGAGCGCATTTAATCCCAATTACTAACTGCTAAGGCACCGCGGAAAATGATTATCCTGAAAAAGGATCACACCTCTGGGGCAGAGAGAAACCAAGTCGAAGAAGGAAAGGCCCAGCTGAGCGTACGAACGCCCATGGGATGTGATTATCTCCTAGCAAAAAAAAACATCTCTGGACTTGCTGCTTTAATGAATTCTCCACCACACACACACACATGTACGCACACACACACACGTACGCACACACACACACACACATTTTGTACAATATACATACACTGAAAGAGAGAGCGAGATGTCTGAATAATTCAGTTCCACGCAAAAAAACAAAATCACCCCAAAAGCGAGCTTCCCAGATTTATTACTATCTATAGTTTTAGGATGTTGTACAGTCAATCAGAATGAGCTCGGCTGTTTCACGGGGGCATTACAAATGTTCTGGAACGTCGGCAAAGGAAGGCGGCTTTTCGGGAATGGGGCTTGTTTGGGTTCCATCGTGCTGCTGGAGGGAGAGAACATCTCTTCATAAAATGACTCAGGAAGGCATACAGGTTTCTCATCAATATTCCGCTTTTCCCTCCTTGACCCCGGGCCTCCAAATAACTCTGTGTCTTCCCTCCACATTATTGCTGAACTGGCTTATTAATCGTTAGAAAAAAATGTCCCAGACACGACTGCGTGGGAGAGGGATTTCCGGGCCACGCAGCTCGCTCGGCTGCCAGATATAAGAAAAAGAAACAGCAGCAGTTCTTTTTGAAGATCGGGTCCGTCCTCCATGCATTCTTGGGCTGCAGGCTCGCATGCAGTGGGATTTTGTTCCATAGGAGGCCAGCAGGCTTCGTGCAAGGCGGCCCCTTTCACGGTTTCATGGAAATGAATCATAAAGATGCCAGATGTCAAAGGTATTATTCAAAAACTGTGAGGCATTTCCTTTCTTTGGCTGCTGGTTAAATGAAAAGCCGTGGGAGCCACACACTGAAGAAAACGCTTTCCGCACAAACCTTTTAAAACGTTTTGAAGCAGGAAATAAAAAGGTTTCCTCCATGGAGTTCTGCATTGTTTTTAGCCCAGAATGTTTTATTTCCAGCCTCCAAACATTTAAAATGAATCCCCTTTTAAGACAATTCTCTTGCTGAAATGTTTTGAAAAATCTTCAGTTGCTGAGCAATCTATTGACGATGTTTCTCTGCTTTCCCTGAACTTCCTGCTCGGCACCCTTGCCTGCTTCTTCACCCCCTTTTGCTGTTTGTTCTTTTATTTTGGTGGGGGGGCATTTTTGAAGCATCGAGTATACGGAGAGAACACAAGGCTGTGAAGCATTGAAGCGCTGACTCAGCACAGAACTCAAAAAAAGGGGAGAAATCACGTAACGGCAGAAACGTTTTAGGGGATTTGTGCAGAAAGGGCCCCGGAATCAGACCATGGGTCCATCAAAGTCAGTATTGTCTACTCAGGCTGGCAGCGGCTTCCCCAGATCTCAGGTGGAGGCCTGATAACATCTCCTTCTGCTCGGTTCTTTTTAACAGGAGATTCCTGGGATTGAACCTGGTGCCTTCTCCTTGGCAAACAGATGCTCAGTCACTGAGCCACGGCCATAAGAACATAAGAACTAGCCTGCTGGATCAGACCAGAGTCCATCTAGTCCAGCTCTCTGCTACTCGCAGTGGCCCCCCAGGTGCCTTTGGGAGCTCACATGCAGGATGTGAAAGCAAGGGCCTTCTGCTGCTGCTGCTCCTGGGCACCTGGTCTGCTAAGGCATTTGCAACCTCAGATCAAGGAGGATCAAGATTGGTAGCCATAAATCAACTTCTCCTCCATCAATCTGTCCAAGCCCCTTTTAAAGCTATCCAGGTGAGTGGCCATCACCATCTCCTGTGGCAGCATATTCCAAACACCAATCACACATTGCGTGAAGAAGTGTTTTCTTGTATTAGTCCTAATTCTTCCCCCCAGCATTTTCAATGGATGCCCCCTGGTTCTAGTATTGTGAGAAAGAGAGAACAATTTCTCTCTGTCAGCATTGTCACCCCATGCATAATTGTATAGACTTCAATCATATCCCCCTCAGACGTCTCCTCTCCAAACTAAAGAGTCCCAAACGCTGCAGCCTCTCCTCATAAGGAAGGTGCTCCAGTCCCTCAATCATCCTCGTTGCCCTTCTCTGCACTTTTTCTACAGCCCACTTTCCTCTGAGCTCTCCACCCTCCAACTCAGGTGTTCACTCTGTCTGGGTACTGAATTCACGCTACATTTATACAGCCTGGGCACAGAGTAATGTCTCTGCAGGCACGAGGCCTTCTGCGTGTGGAACGTCCCCTTCTGAGGCAACCCCAAATGCCACCCCTAATGGGTCTTGCGCAGGAAGCAGGAAAGCTGTGCCTGAAGTAAAGTCTTGGCTCTAAGACGCCGCTTTTCAAAAAATAAGCTCATGGAGCATGTTTTGAAAGCAGTGTTTTTGCGCCGGTTGGGGGGCAGCAGCAGCTGTGTGAACACTACAGCGGCAGCTGTGCGAACAGCCCTGTCCCAAGGGCACTGTTTTCTGCCCATGCAGAAGCAGTCTCTCCCTATGGGATTTAGCCTGCCCAAGTGTTTACACTCCTGTAAATACAATATCAGCGTCCTCGTGTGAACGTGCAGAGAAGCAGCTTCTATAATGACAGCAATACTTTAACGTATCCGTCTCCTACGTGGCACGCTCTGGCAGCTTTCCCCGCACCCAGCAAATGTTTTCAGAAAGTGGGTGAGCCTAGGGAACTCTGGCCCAGGAGTCCTTCTGGTTGGCCACTGATGTTCTGATTGGCTGCACAGATTTTTTCAAGGCGGCTTTGCCAGCAGCTGCCAGCCAGACACTAGAATCCTCACTACACGACTGAAGATAAACTGTGTGTATGGCAAAAAAAACCACCATTTTTGAACATATGTTCATTTTTTAAAAAAATCTTGTTGAATAGAGCTTCTGCCAGAAATGTAGAGTTGCTAGTACCCTGTTTCCCCAAAAATAAGACAGTGTCTTATATTAATTTTTGCTCCCAAAGATGAGCTATGTCTTATTTTCAGGGGATGTCTTATTTTTCCGCTCCACAGCTGCACGCTCTGGTGTTCTGTTCGACAGGCATGCTTCCAAACAAAAACTTTGCTACGTCTTACTTTCGGGGGAATGCTTTATATTTAGCACTTCAGCAAAACCTCTACTACGTCTTATTTTCAGGGGATGTCTTATTTTCGGGGAAACAGGGTAGTTCAGCGTGGCCTCACTCCCTGACATTTTGTGGTTGGCTCCGCCTCATCTGGCAGCCATTTTGTGATAAGGTCTACCTAGTGGGAGAGTCATTTTGTGGTAATGTCTTGAGTCAAAAGGTTGGGGATCTCAGCTGTAATCCTTAAAGGGATTTGATACAAATATCATAAATAACATACTGATTCAAGCCACTGACTAGTCCATCTAGCACAGTGTTGTTTGCTCTTACTGTCAGTGGGTTTTAGGCAGAAAGGATTCTTTCCAACTCCTGAGACCCTTCACCTGGAAATACTAGGGACTCATCCTGAGAGCTTGTGTCTTTCTTGCAGGTTCTACACCAATGACCCACAGACCTGAATACGTGTGAAGTTATTTTATGGGAACCTCATAGGATTTTCAAGGCAAGAGACTAACAGAGGTGGTTTGCTGTTGCCTGCATCCGCATAGCAACACGGCACTTCCTTGGTGGTCCCCAATCCAAGTACTAACCAGGGCCAACTCCAGAGGTGGGATCCAGCAGGTTCTCACAGGTTCCCGAGAGTAGGTTACTAATTATTTGTGTGTGCCAAGAGGGGGTTACTAATGGGTGGTTTTGCCACGTGATTTTGGCCTTAGTTATGCCCCTCCTCTCAGCAGTAGCGCGCAGAACGTGAAGCAGTCTAGCAGGAGGTGCCCTGGCGTGCGTGGCAGCCTGCGCCTGCGTGCATTCGTTTCCCGCCCAAGGACCGGCACAGCGGCTGCATCCTTGCCACAGCCCCGGCCAGGAATGCCCTGCCCCCGGAATGCCTGGCCATGCCCCTGTCGTGCCCCGCCCAGCCCCATTGGCGCTACGCCACAGTTTGAATCCCACCACCATGGGAACCTGTTACTAAAAATTTTGGATCCCATCACTGGCCAACTCTGCTTAGCTCCTCAGATGGAGCAAGATTTGGCTTGTCTGGACCATTCAGGTCAGGGCAATGCAAGCAAGCCATTCTAATATGTAAACGTGATAATTGCAAAGAAACAGTGGGAGTCTTGCTGCAAAGAGAAATAATGTTTGATCATTCCTGTCTTCTTGCTTGAAGTTATTTCTTCAACCAAATGGTGAAATTGACTCACAGGCAGATTTGGACCTCATAGTCAATTTCTCTTGCATGGCAGGGAACTGTTGGAAACCAGGATATTGCTGAAAGGGGATGGTAGCATTTTTAAAAAAGAAAATGGTCAAGACTGATGTCATTGTGGTAATAAAGAGGCACTTAGCTGAATTCCAGCATCCAATCCTAGTAAAAACAACCAATAACGGGTTTTATAAAAATTTATAAATGCTTTGCTGCATTCCTTCAAGATACTTTACCACCAGAGAATATCTAGGTTCTTTGATATATTTACCCTAGAGCTGGAATGCAAACTCTTTTACATATTTGCAAATCAAATACAATTATTTGTTTCCTTTGACAAATATTCATACCCTAATTAGCATCCTTGAGAACTTTCTCTCGGGTTAATTTACTTCGGTAACCTCCCCTGAAATCAAAGGGGACCCTTCGTTTGGACTGTTATGGCTTTCTAGAGAGACAAGTCACACTAAGCTTAAAAAACCACAAATTTGTGTATTTCAAGCAAAAAGAAAATGGACTAACATGAGTTATGGAAGGGAACATAGGCCGTTTCCCCACTTTTAAAATGACCTCCGTTTCGTCTGGTCCAGGACCTTTTTAGCCCGAGGGTCGTGTTCCCCGGGCTTCCCCACTGCCTCGCGCTCTGCGTGGGGTCATCAAAAGGCGCTGTTTTGAGCAGCGCCAGAATGACCCGCGCTGAGGGGGCGCAAGAGCAGCAGAGTTGGGGCGGCTGCGTTGTCGCCGCCCCTGTAGTGGGGAGTGCAGTTGGACCCCGTGCTACTCGGCGAGAGTAGCACGCAGCAAACAGTGAGTGGGGAAAGGGCCATAAAGAGGGGCTTGCCGGATCAGACTACTGATCCATCTACACCACCCTGTCTCACATACTGTCCAACCAAATTCCTCTGGAGTGCCAACAGCAGAGCGTAGATGTAGAGGCTTATTTGGACATGAACTTTTTTGGAAAAACTGAAAATATCTGCATAATCATTCAGGCAAATGGAGGGGTTGCCCTTTTTTTCAGATATTCCCCAAAAAGCAGCTCCATGTTGAATTTTTTCAAGGCTATGGGGGCAGGTTTGGAGCAACTAAATATGGTGACCAGGGCAAGCAGTGCTCAGCATTGAGCTGTGTCTTCCCTCTCTCCCAGTTCCGTGTGGAGTTGGGGTGGGACAGTGGCATGGCCAACGGGGTGGGGGGTATGGCACCCTGGGTGGAGCTGCAGAAGAGGCATGGCCGGGTAGCGGAGGGGGTGTTCCGGGGGCATTCCATGGCGGGAGCAGGTGGGGTGGGGGTACAGGGCGTGTGGGCTTCTTGGGTGTAGTTTCCCCTCGCTCTGCCCCTGGGGTGGGGGGATGTGAAGTTCATTGCTGGGCTTAGGCCAGATCCAGTTATAAATAGTGCACTTCACCTTTGAAGCCCGCAGTTTAAAGCTGGAACCATCCAGGGCCAGTCCAGCCTTGAACTGCAAGTTCTTCTCAGGACAGGTACAGGAGCAGCAGTGGCGTAGGAGGTTCAGAGCTCGTGTATCTAATCTGGAGGAACCGGGTTTGATTCCCAGCTCTGCCGCCTGAGCTGTGGAGGCTTATCTGGGGAATTCAGATTAGCCTGTACACTCCCACACATGCCCGCTGGGTGACCTTGGGCTAGTCACAGCTTCTCGGAGCTCTCTCAGCCCCACCCACCTCACAGGGTGTTTGTTGTGAGGGGGGAGGGCAAGGAGATTGTAAGCCCCTTTGAGTCTCCTGCAGGAGAGAAAGGGGGGATATAAATCCAAACTCCTCCTACTCCTCCTCCTCCTCTTCTTCTTCTTCTTCTTCTTCATCATTTTTTGGAGGGTGAACGCTATGGCATTATACTCTGCTGAGATTCCTCTCCTTCCCTGACTCCACCTTCTCCAAGGTGGGTCCTTGTCCAAAATCTCCAGAAGTTTTCCAACCTGGAGCTGCCTCCCTGATTGGTAAGAAAATCTTCATCTCCTTGAAAAGCAAATCCAATCCAGAATTAACCCATCATTTTGTGCAGCCACATTTGAAGTCATCATCCACCCCATGGAATGTTTGTCTCATTGCAAGGAGCTTCATTGGGCTAGAGGAAGACATCAAACTTGACAAAGCAGAGTGGTAGGACACAAGTCTCTATTTCTAACGAGTCAATGAATTTGTGCCGATTGATGGCTGTATTTTGTGAGTAGAGCTATTTCCACAAGAAGGAAGAAGAAAATGCGAGTTGTTTCCTTTCCGAGGCTTTCAATGGCTCTGTAACTTTGGACCCTTCAGGAAATGAGTTCTTGAGGGCCTTCTCCCTAAGGGGAAAACCAAGCAACCCACATTTCTCATGGCCTACAGGACAGAGATAAAATGGTTATTTGAAGGGTCATACATGAAAAAGCAAGAGATATCTCCTGCAAACCTCAAGAGGTTACAGGAAAAGCACATAGTATTCAGAGGAGCCAAAACATCACGTCATGTTTCAACTTTCCCCCCTTTGGTATCGGTTTTTCCTGGGCATGCGGCTCTTACATATCCCATTAACTTGAGAAAGTTGGATGTCGAGAAGGGCCTTTGCTTCCTAGAAGAGAAAGCCTGAAGGCTTTCATATTTCAGTTTGCAATTGCTTTTCCATCATTGCCTTCATCGAATCCTAACATTAGGGGTGTTCCAAAGCAAAAAAAAAAGTGAACATATGGATGAATCAGAAAAGCAAAATGAAAAAAACATGAATTCCCCCCTCCCCTTGAAAATGTCCAGCTTTCCCTTGTAAGAACATAGAGAGTTTTTTTTAAAAAAAAAATCAAAATCAAATGTTAATGTAAGAGTAGAGTTTCAGGGGTTTTCCGCGTGGCTTAACTATACGGGGGTAGAATCGGGATCGTAAATTCCGGGTCAATGTTCCTCCCTTCACACAACTGCACGTTTTCATGTAGGAATCGAGTGAAGACCAGGATTAAATTCCCACATTTCTTTCACACGAGCATGGTTCCCAACCACAGCTTCTTGAGCACACAGTATGCACAAAGAGGGGAATGGGGAAATTTTGGACCCACACTCCCCACTAAGAAGAAGAAGAGTTTGGATTTATATCCCCCCTTTCTCTCCTGCAGGAGACTCAAAGGGGCTGGCAATCTCCTTGCCCTTCCCCCCTCACAACAAACACCCTGTGAGGTGGGTGGGGCTGAGAGAGCTCCGAGAAGCTGTGACTAGCCCAAGGTCACCCAGCTGGCATGTGTGGGAGTGTACAAGGTGGCTAGACCAAATTCCCTGGAGATAAGCCTCCACAGCTCAGGCGGCAGAGCTGGGAATCAAACCCGGTTCCTCCAGATTAGATACACGAGCTCTGAACCTCCTATGCCACTGCCATGTGAAACCATGTGAAAATCTTGCACAAATCAGAATAAGTCACTGCCCCATCCCAGGATATTTGGACTGTGCGGAAAACGCCTTAGTTTCTGGAGTAGACTTGTGGATGGTGTTAAGAAGAATCAAGGCTTTTGTTTGTCTAACATTTATTTATCATACAGTAAACCTTTTCAGTTTCAGCACTGAGCTTCATAACAATTGCCGCCAATTGGCGTTCGAAAACTAGTTCCTCCGGCTGTAGCTTGACTTTGCAGAGGGGCTTTTTTTTCCAATTCCCCCATTTGGCTTTGGGAAACTTGCAGGAGAGGATCCAGGACAAATATTAGTGCAGTCATTTTTCACTTTTTAAGAAGTTTTGACATTCCATCTTCAGGATTACCTTAGGTTCTAGAACAGGAAGTCGCTAGATGGTTGTTTTTTTAAATACCCCCTACATGAAAACTACACTTTGAAACAAGGTTAGATTAGGTGATTATGTTCAAAACAAAACCTTAGTTTCCTGGGGGGGGGGGGTTATTTACAAGCTTTTGGGATCTGTTCGGTTACAGGGGCAAGGCAGGTAGCTATGCAGTAGCTATGCAGGTAGCTATGCAGGGGAGTGAGGGAGGGGAGTGAGTGAGTGAGGGGTGGCATGCAAGGGAAGGGAGGGGGCCCAGCATCTGGACATAGCCCACCCACCCTAGCGGAGGGAGAGGGAGGGGAGGGGGAGTGGTAGCATGCAAGTGAAGGGAGGGATGGGAGGGAGGGGTGGCAAGCAAGGGAGGGGACGGAGGGGGACTTTTGCCTGGGGGAACAGACATAAGAACATAAGAAGAACATAAGAACAAGCCAGCTGGATCAGACCAATCTAGTCCAGCTCTCTGCTATGCGCAGTGGCCCACCAGGTGCCTTTGGGAGCTCACATGCAGGATGTGAAAGCAAGGGCCTTCTGCGGCTGCTCCCGATCACCTGGTCTGCTAAGGCATTTTCAACCTCAGATCAAGAAGGATCAAGATTGGTAGCCAGAGATCGACTTCTCCTCCATAAATCTGTCCAAGACGTTTGCCTGGGGGAACAGTGAGTGAAATGGAGGAAAACTACCTGCCCATGGAATTTGACTCCCCAACCCAAACTTCATCAAACATGGGTGTTCTTTTGAAAAAAGCATCCTGAAGCTGTACTGCAAATTTGGTGCCTCTACTTTGAAAAACATCCTCCTTGAAAAACATCCTCCCTGGAGCCTTGCAAAGATCTCTCATGGAATGCCCTTGGAGCAAAAAGGTTGCTCAGCCTCCCTCCCATTGAAGTCAGTGGTGGGAATCAGAATGCACCTGCTCTAAACCACTACGCCACTGCTGCTCCCTTGTATCACTTGTATCACAAGTAATAGCAGAAGATTTCCAGGCGCTTCCTGGAGGTTGGCAACCCTATTGCATATTCTGCTTTGTGGAGACAAAATAGCAGCCGCATGTATCAGGACATTCCCTGAAGAGGGAAACTATTCTCCCGGAACATGTAACTGGGCACCTCAAACTATAGCTGAAAATGCCTTGCGTAGTTCAAATTTGTGGATAACTTTTTGTTTTGCACTTCCCCATGGAGCAGCCTCTCAACTGACCCAGATGACTAAGATTACTCCCAGCTGATCTTGTGAAATTAAGATTCAGTCTTGACTAGTACTTAGATGAGTGATTACCAAGGAAGTTGACAGTTGCTACACAGAGGCAGGTTGCTACCCCTCTGCACTGACCTAGGTCGAATCCCCACTTGAAATTTGCACGCAGATCCAAACCTGTTCGTTGTGAAACTGTGTCCTCTTCATCGGAGTTTCTTCCTCCCCACCGCAGTGAGCACACAGCAGACACACCCGGTTGCAGAACTCTTAGCAATCCCCCCTACCAGGCAAGCTCGCTTCGCCGGTCTCCCCTGATTGGCTGGCGTGCCTTGATGGGGCGGGACCTTTTCCCACTGCAGAAATGTACATTGTAGGGGCATGATCAAAAAACCAGCGTGTAAAAGTTTAACATTTAACTGTTTAACTGTGCAAACAGTTCATTGTTACCTGTGTAAACCATTAAAGATTCAAACTTACACATTTGACTGTTTAATGTTTGCATCCCCTTCTGCTGGCCAATCGCAAAAGCGGAAACGAAACCAAGGAAAGGCTGTGTGCACAGCGCAGCGCTGATTGGTTGCCTGAATTCCGTGTCACACTCCAGAGCGGGAAACGAGTCAGGGTTTCAACCCTCATCCCTCCCCTCGGATCAGCTCTGAACCGTGTTAATGGGGTCTATGCCACTTGCAACCAGGTCCTGCCAGAACGCAGATTAACGGGGAGAACGAGCGCCAGAAACGGAATCTGCCATGCAAGCAATGGGGAGGTCGTCCCACAAACCTGGTTAGTTTGTGTTCTGAAACCTGGCTAAGACGGTAGTGGGGATTCAACCCTAGATTCCCCTACCTAGCACGATCTCATCTGCTCTCAGAAGCTGAGCAGGTCAGCCCTGGTTAGCATGTGGATGAGAGACCACCAAGAAAATCCAGGGTTGTTATGCAGAGGCAGGAAGTGGCAAACCACCTTACCCTGACCTGGATGGCCCAGGCTAACCCAATCTCATCTGATCTTGTGAGGCTAAACTGGATTAGCCCTGGGTAATACTTGGATGGGAGACCACTAAAGAAATCCAGGGTTGGTACACAGAGGCAGGCAACGGCAAACCACCTCTGTTCATCTCTTGTCTTGCTGTGACTTGATGGAATGTTTGACCACCATACTGCCTCTCCAACAAGAAGCTGCCTGGTCAAAAGCCAAACATTTGTACAAACATTCAGTTTCAGTTTCCGTGTCAAAGAAGTACACATCCTATTTCAACCTTAAGGTATCTAGTTTGATTTTTAAAAAAATATCCAGTGTTTTATCTATTACTTCCTCATATCAACCTTGAGTCTCAGTGAGAAAGGTGAATTATATTTAAATAAATAAATGAATAGATAGACAGACAGACAGACGGACGGACGGACGGACGGACGGACGGTCGGATGGATGGATGGATGGATGGATGGATGGATGGATGGATGGATGGATGGATGGATGGATGGATGGATGGATGGATGGATGGATGGATGGATGGATGGATGGATGGATGGATGGATGGATGGATAAGCAAACCATATTAGCCTTTTAAAATAACTCCAAGGAACGTATCCTGGCTTATGTCACTATAGGTTCAAATGCAGTGCAAATGAGCTATATCATGCATTTGCAGTGCAATCATAAAGAGAGTTGAATTCTTCTAAACCCACTGACCTCAAAGGACTTACCATTCAAGTATGCAGCACTTACCTCATAGCTGAAAGACTTCCCACGGTTTTTGTTCACACAGGGATTCTCTTCCTCCAAAGTGTCACTAGCTGAGCTGAGCCGCCTTTTAGCCACTCCCAACTCCCCACCCAACTTCTTTGTTGTTTCTGTGCAATTGTGTGGAAGATTGTCTGCACATCTTACCGCAACATGCCTCTGAAGATGCCAGCCATAGATGCGGGCAAAACGTTAGGAGCAAAAACGACCAGACCACAGCCACACAGCCTGGGATACCCACAACAGTCAGTTGGCTAGCTGTGGAAGCCTTTGACAATACAAATCCAATCTCTAGAACATAAGAACATAAGAACAAGCCAGCTGGATCAGACCAGAGTCCATCTAGTCCAGCACTCTGCTACTTGCAGTGGCCCACCAGGTGCCTTTGGGAGCTCACGTGCAGGAGGTGAAAGCAATGGCCTTCTGCGGCTGTTGCTCCCGAGCACCTGGTCTGCTAAGGCATTTGCAATCTCAGATCAAAGAGGATCAAGATTGGTAGCCATAAATCGACTTCTCCTCCATAAACCTGTCCGCCCCTTTTAAAGCTCTGTTGAATTGTAGCCTTAGTTCTTTACATTGTCAGCTGTTATCGTTTTTGCCTTACATATTTATAATCCTACGTGTGTGTGTGTGTGTGTGTGTGTGTGCGCGCGCGCGCGCGTGTGTGTTTAACAAGGAAGGATTTGTGCTTTGACATTTGCCCTGAGTGCAACCGAACCACTCCCTAGATGAACGGTGCTGGGTCTTTGTTCCTGAAGGGCTCCCCTCTTGCGCACCTGCGCCGGGCAGATTGAAGAGTGGGACTGTGGGACTTCGTCTCATGCGAACCAGCAGGAAGGCGGTCTCCTTTTTCATTATTATTATTATTAAGACCTGCTCAACTTGCTCAGTGTTTGGAATCCGCTCCTACCTATAAAATCAACATCAGAGACTACAACCCGGTGGGTTCAAGAGCTTTGTTTAAACATCAAACAAAGAACACAGACAAACGTCAGCCTGGTAGAAAGATTACTAATCACTTGCAAATGCATCTTTCCTGCCAGCGGGAGCTTAACCTTTTTATTTAATGTTGCAGGAGGCAAAAACGCACTTTATTTCCCTGCCTTCCGACTCCCATCGACGCCACAGCCAGGTTTGCTACGAACGACGATTGTGTTGGTTTTCATTGCAGCTGTCACAGAGAACGTCTGAGCGGGCCGTGCTATTTTCACAAAAACCAAGTTTGCGCCACAATTAATGCTTTCGGATCAAAATGGCCAGAACATCTCCTCTTCGCGAGGTTCTGTGGCCAGCGAGTTTTAAAGACAGGCGGGGAGGGGAGATGGCCAGGTTTTCTTGACCGGCAACGAATACAACATGATTACATGTGGCAACATTGATTGGATCAATTTAGCTTCTCTCTGTACTCATGGATTTACTCGCTCATAAGGGACTCTGGTAGGATTTAGCCAGGGTGTGCAGGAAATCCGACAATCTATAACCCGCTCCTTTTAATTTGAACACTACAGATTACAGATGAAAGTTTGGTCACCTGCAGGATTTGCGACTTCAAAGCAGATGAAAATAAAAAGACATGCAGAGCGGGCTTGGGAGGAAAAAATACAAACAAAGATCTTCTCTGAACAAGGGATAAATGGGAAGGGAGGGCCAGGCAGCCTGGTCAGATCGATGAAGGAGGACTTGCAGTCCGGCTTCTTGGCTTGACCGGCATTGCATGGAATTGGAAGCTGTTATAGTGGGAGAAGAAAAGCAAATCCACGCTCCACAATAAGATCTGGGAATTGAAGCAGGGTTGACCCTGGTTAGTATTTGGATGAGAGAGGGTTGCTCTGCAGAGGAAAGCAACAGCAAACTACCTCTGTTCATCTGTTCTGATCTGAATGGCCCAGGTTGGCCAAATCTCATCAAATCTGTGAAGCAGAGTTGGATTGGCCCTGGTTCGTATTTGGATGGGAGACCACCAGAGGAGTCCAGGGTTGCTGTGCAGAGACTGGCAATGGTGAAATACCTCTGCTTAGCTCTTGCCTTGAAAATCCCATGAGGGGTTGGCGGAAGGCAGCTGCTCCTTGGCTGTGCTCAAAGATCTGACCTGAATGGCTCAGGCTAGGCCTGTGGTGGTGAACCTTTGGCACTCCAGATGTTATGGACTACAATTCCCATCAGCCCCTGCCAGCATAGTCCATAATATCTGAAGTGCCAAAGGTTCACCACCACTGGGCTAGGCTGATCTCCTCAGGGCTTGGTATCTAAGCACTGGTTAGTAGTTGGACAGGAGACCATCAAGAAAGTCTGGGGTTGCTATGCAGAGGCAGGCAATGGCAAACCACATCCCCATGGAAATTTACCATCATCTAAAGATCAGACTGTACGACCAAGAATACCAGTCTCTCTTGAGTGCTGCACAAAGCTCCTGTTCCCCTCTATACTTTGGGATCACACCCCCGAAATCTAGCCCTGCTGTATATGTAGAACAGCTTGTTAAGTATAAGTGCAGATGGGTCATGACCAGAGCAAGGTGCAACTCATTCCCCTCTGTCTATCTTCAAGATCGTTTCCTTAACATCCCACAAAGTGAGCATTGTTGTCGCTACTGTCCCAACGCTATGGACTCAATCCCTCATATCCTGCTTTACTGTTCGGGGTATAATGATATTAGAACCGATCTGGGAGCTTTACTACCTCTAGAATTTATGTTTCTCTCAGACAAACTAAAAATGTCTAAGCTATTGAACAGCCCTCATGCAGAAATTTCTGAAGCAGTTGCTACCTTTTTAATCCGTGTTCTACATGATATATAACAATGATCCTGTTTTTGTACTTGGAATGTATGGGACTTCTGGTTTATGCCTAATAAAGGTTTTTTGGATTGGATTGGATTGAACCACGCCCACCTCTGGCCTTGAACATCCTACAGCCGTGGTGGCGAACCTTTGGCACTCCAAATGTTATGGACTACAATTCCCATCAGCCTCTTCCAGCATGGCCAATTGGCCTTGCTGGCAGGGGCTGATGGGAATTGTAGTCCATAACATCTGGAGTGCCCAAGGTTCGCCACCACTGTCCTACAGGGTCACCATAAAACAGTTGCAACTTGAGGACACTTTCAACCACCACGCCTACGGTGGAGATTGCATGGAAACAGCCGATGGTCTTGCATAAGTCAAGGGTAGATCCAGCAAGCCCAACCTCTCCTCATATTCATTCTGCCTTCATTGGTGTTTGAACAGCGGATGGCTATTTCAGTACCCCAGCTAAAACATTTTTTTAATTTTTTTATTGTATAGAATATTATTATATTTGTTACATTCAATATGTTTATTCCAACTATACATTTTTCCTTTTTCACCCCCTCCCCCCCCTCTTTTCCATTGATTATTTCAAGCAAGCAGCAGAAGGTTCGTTCTTCTGATTCTCTTGTTCCATGGTTCTTCGTTAAATCCGGCTTCTTCCATCTGTTTTTCATACAATGTCCATAGCTTCATAATATCTTCTAGTTTCTCTTGCCGTCGTGTATTTTTTGCCAGTCTCTCAAAAAAATCTCTAACTGAATTTGTTCCCAAATATATTCCAACCATTTTGAGACTGCCCATTTCTTGTTATCTTTCCAGCCCAACGCCAACACTGCGTGTGCTGCTCTGATAATTATTTTATACATTGGTTCCAAATTTCTGATCACTCTTAGATCATCTATTATCCCCACAATTAATAAATCATTGTTTACATCAATTTTTACTTTTACTAACTGCTCTACATATTTCAAAATATTCTCCCAAAACTTTTTTACCACTTTACATTCTATCCACATATGAGTATAATATGCTCCTTTTTCTCTCCACAGTCCCAACATTTTGGGCTTAGTCCTTTGATCATTTAGGCTAGTTGTATTGGGGTTCTATACCCCCAGCTAACACATTTGCCTCCCAGAATCGCAGAAGTTATTCCTTCACATACCAAAGAGAAGGAACTGAATTGTTTTTGCGTCGACCAAACTTTGCCACAAAGCATTTGTGTTTCGCTTTGAGATAAAGACTTCACTTGACAGCAAATGAGGGCATTCTACTGTAAGTCGGGCTACCTGAGGCGTTGATCACGGAGTCAGCATTTAGACGCCGCTTTGATTAATAGTCTGTAACATTTTTGGAAAGAAAGGAGTTCTTTTGAAGGATGCAGCATATGAGCATCACAGATACCGGAAGAACAATATGAGCGTGTGCAGAAACGATCCGTCTATTTCTCCCTAAGGGGCGATTGCCGGTACATAGGAAACCAGGCAAAGTCTGTCATTCCAATTCCTGTTCCTGGATAAAAAGGTTAGAGTCATGATGCAAAGCAAACCTTGGGCAACTCTGACATTAATTCATGTTTTTAGAGGAAATAATACAGCATTCTCACCAAATTATACTGTGTTGATGTCTGCCGTAGAAACGGGCCTGCCCTACAAAGAACACACAAACAAGTGATATCCTGTTTGCAGTCCAAATTGGGACTGTCTCAGTTTAGCCATTTTTGAAAAACCTGGTTGAGAGGAATAAGTGGGCTGAAGTCATTTTGTTGGAAAGAGATGTGCAAAGTGTCATGATATATATATATAAAAAATAAAGGTTCACAAAAGGTTCATCTTCTAGTCAGCAGAAGTTTGCCCAACACAGAGGCCAGAGACAGTCAGTCTAGAGCGAAGTGGCTACAGTTAACTTTTAACATGATTGTTGAGTTCAACTGTGACTCTAGACCAATGAGAGGCGGAATCTGTCATAGTGTACCCCACTGAAGCTCCCGTCCTCCATGGGCTCCATTCCCAAAGCCCCAGGAGTTTCCCAACCTGATGCAGGCAAGCCTCTGGTAGACTAATTTCTATCAGCGAATGAGATACCAAGTTTATGAAATATACCTCTGCTCACTTACCCTATAGAATGAAGCTCATTATTTATAAAAGAGCAGCTGTTCCAGTAAAAAAGTTACTGAAATCACTCAAAAAATTATTGAGATCATCTGTTTATCACATGATTTTATTTCATGAACTGAAATCTATTGAAGCTACGTAACACCACAAGAAAGAGACAATAGTCACTTCTGATCAGGCTTGACCCTAGCAGACCACAATTTTGTTCTGCCACCCAGTTGAAAGTCCTATCATTCAGTCTACTCATGAGGATTTTGACAGCATGCCACGTTGAAGTTCACACGCCTGTTTCCCCACAGGGACTGGAACGGTCCGTTTTTTTAATCGGGAAAGTGTGGGGCCATATATGGGATATGGTCCAAGAACAATTTTTAAACCTGGAAATTAGGAGGTAGGGAGTGTGACGTACAGCGTAGAGTTTGCCTTCTCCTGCCACAATCATATGTAAAGGAGAAGGGGAAAGTTTGGAACATCTATAGGAGGAGAGAAAACAGATTTATTATTTATTTGTTTGTTTTTAAATTTATATCCCACCCAAAAAATTAGTAACAGGTTCCCATGGTGGTGGGATTCAAACTGTGGCGTAGCACCAATGGGGCTGGGCGGGGCACAACGGGGGCATGGCCACGCATTCCGGGGGCAGGGCCTTCCTGGACGGGGCTGTGGCAAGACGCAGCTGCTGCACCGGTCCTTGGGCGGGAAACGAATGCACACAGGCGCAGGCTGCCACGCACGCCGGTGTACCTCCTGCTAGACTGCTTCAAGTTCTGCACGCTGCTGCTGAGAGGACGGGTGTAACTAAGGCAAAAATCACGTGGCAAAATCACCAATTAGTAACCCCCTCTCGGCACACACAAATCATTAGTAACCTACTCTCGGGAACCTGTGAGAACCTGCTGGATCCCACCTCTGATCCCACCCTTTCCCAACAGGGCTCAACATCTGAGTAACTGTGAAATAGGGGTAAAAGAAAACAAGGAGAATTTTTGGGGAGAGAAGTTAGGTGGTACCCCGGTTAAAATGACAGCAAACTTATGGTTGACCCCTCATGGGGTTTTCAAGTTAAGAAATTAACCAGAGATGGAGATGGTTTGCCATTTCCTGCCTCTGTGTAGCAACCATGGTTGATCTTCCATCTAAGTCCTAACCAGGGCTGTCCCTGCTTAGCTACCAAGATCTGCTCAGGTCAGGCTAGCTTAAGCCATTCAGGTCAGTGAAGAAGAAGATGTCATCGAGTTGCAACCGATTCACGGGATCCCATCCAGGGTGCATTCCAGGAGCAAGGGTAGTTTGCCATTCCCCTGCATAGTCTTCCTTGGTGGTCTCCCATCCAAGTACAAACCGGGACCAACTCTACTTAGCTTCAAAGGTCATATCAGGGTCAGCCTGCACTACCCAGGGATGAAAAGCAGAAAAATGGGGAAATGTGGAAGCAGTCAAGACGTACACACCAGTTCGTACGAACTACTTGGAATTCAAGCTGCTGACTGCAGGGATTTTGCAGCTGGGTTCCTCCAGACTGCCCTTTGCCTGAAGTTCTGTAAGCCGCATCTGGGCCTCTTTTGAGTATCATCATTAGCCTTTTCAAATGAAAGCCACAGCCGGAGCAAAAAGATGCTTGCTTTCAGGCCTTGCGGATTATCTATATATATATAAAAAGCAAACCGTGACTTTGTTAGTCACTCCCTAACGCCGAAACGGCTGGACGGATCGCCCCCAAATTTTCACATGACGTTCCTCCCTGTTGTGGGCAGGTAATCGGACCTTCAAATCGCCGAAAGTCCATACCTGAGCCAGGTAAAACGTCTTTTTCCTGGCGCACCAGGCCATGAAGCTGCCTGTTTAACTGTCGCCCTTAGAATGTCCGTGCAGCCTGTCTGTCTGTGGCCTGAGGGCTTGGGATGTTCGTGCAGATGGGCAGAGATGAGCAGTGGAAACAGTAATGCTGTTAGGTAATACGAGTGGAAGTGAAACACATACACACTTTGCCGTGTGAGACATCAGGTGGGGTTTCCCCCACTCACACGCAGGTAACTTTCACTCTCTGTGCCTCACCCACTGCTACCACACAATACACATCCAGCTCATCCTCACACACCTCACTCTGCCCTCCCTCACATCCAACCACCTCTTACCCACTTCCTCACCCATAGTCACCACAGCTCTCTTTTACTAAAAGCGAGGTGGAGTTTGCCTTTTTCTTCTAAGAAAATCCGCGGGGTGGGGGCGAACCAACACTACCGGCTCCGCTTCTTTTGCACGTGGCCCTTTAAGAACCCAGGGAGCTGGCCTCAATCTGAGCGCCTCACCACCCTGCCTCTGCTGACTGACTGGGATAGCCTCCTTGCCCCAGTTCTGCCTTACCCAAGCCAGGACTGTGCGTGTCAACCAGCCTCATGGACAGTGAGATTCGCACTCTGGACAGTTCTGTTGTGGAATGGGAAGGGTTACCTTATACTAAAAACACAAGGCACCACCATATAACAATGTGAATTGAAAAGGGAAAGAGGGATTCCATTTGACCACCCCAAAAGGCTATGCTGGGGATCATTGGACCTGCATGGACATCTGTGTGGGTTGCGGACTGTGATGAGAAAGACAATTGCCACAGCAACGCGTGGCCGGGCCCCGCTAGTTCATAATAAACACGGGCTAATCTGCACCAACTCCGAAGGACATATCTAGTTTGCAGTTTGTCACGTTCACTTAAAAATAATAATAATACTAGAACCCGTTCAGGGAGAGAGGAAAGGGAGGGGGGTCGAAACAATGGTTCTCCTCCTAGTGGTTAGCACATGGGAAATCGCAAGCTCGCCGAACTGCACCGCTGTGACAGAATGTCATTTCAATTGGCTTATTAACCGTATGAAAAAATATATCACAACAGTGAGAAAACCTCTCCGTTATCTATATCTTATCCCTGAGGCTATTGTCATGAGCCAGTGGCATACGAAGGAAAGAGGGCTAATTCAGTTGTCAGCTGTTGTGCCTATTAAACAGATGGCACAAACATCCCCGCAACAAAACGGAAGCGAGTAATACGGGAAGGTCTCGCTCTCCTTGTCCACTCCGGTTCTTGATTTAAACAAGGACCCGTCTCTTTTGCCCCCCCTTCCCTTGAAGTCTGCAATTGTGCCCAGATCAGCAGGCTGTCGGATAATGAAGCAGTTACAGCGTTCACAAAGTTTTTTCCTCATTGGTGCTCTCGAATTCGCAATCTGCACAGGGAGGGCATAACTTTTTAAATGGTTGCTTTTAGCCTCCCTCGGGGAAATATAGAGGTGGGATTTTTTTAAAAAAAATCAATATTTTAAAATATTAACGTTAATTCATGGCTGAGCAGGAGTTTGAACGTAGGGGTTTGTGCTGATTGGGGCGAATCGGAATTGAAGAGCGAGGGAGTCAGAGGATTCCTGCCAAAAAAGCCTATTTATCTACACAATGTGTGAAGCCATAAAGTAAAGATCAAGGAAAGAATTATTATATCTTTTGGCTAGGGAGGAGAAACAGCTCATCTGACAATATTCCTCTGTGACATGGTGTCATTAGCCAGCCCCTGATGCAGAGCCTGAGGACACTGTGCAGCCAGAGTTGGTTGCTCCTGAGGAAGACCAGGAAGCAGAGCCAACTCCCAGCCCATCCATGCCTGATGATGTGCAGGTGGAGGAGCCTGCAGATCCTCCTGGGAACCCAGTATTGAGTCAGCTATGCACAGGAGGCAGAAGCAGAGGCAGCAGCTGCAGAAGCAATGGAGGAGTGCTGGTATTGCAGCAAGATTTGGGAAGATAGAAGTGTCTGTATCTGATGAGGATTAACTCCTTCCAGAATCCCAACCCCTTGGACAAGGCTCTCTATATAAGGCTTACTGTGAGCTTGCTTCTGCCTGGGTGCAACAAGTGTGTAACCTGTCACTGCCATGTGCCTGGTTCATTGCTGATCCCTAGCCTGTTTATTGGTTCTCCTGTACCATGACCTGCAGACTGTTTTCTGGCTGTGTCTTGCCTGCCACCTGCCTTGACCCATTGGACTGTCTTCTGACTATGCACTTGTCTGCCACCTGTCCTGTGAGACTGGACCTGATCACGTCCTGCCTGCCTGCAGCACACATGTGAAGCATTCAAAGTGTTCATAGCGACACTCTATGGCAACAAAAAGGCAATGGCATCTTCCAGACTCAATTCCTCATTTGTAAACAGTTAAAATCCAATTATCTCAGAGAAAGCATTGCTAGAAGGGATGGCATGGGTTTTGAAAAACTTTGCCCTTTTAATATGAACTATATATTCCTGAGGACTCTGTAGTGCGCATGCTTGGCCAGCGAAAGGCTCCAGGTTCGATTTATGGCATCAGCAGCTAATGGAGGATGCGACCTCAGGCCCCAGAGAACTACGGCCAAACCAAGGATAAAATATTGGTCTCAAAAGTGCTGGCCTCCATACTGCAGCAGCAGGATTGCCAGGGTTCCTTCTATGGTGGGAGACCTCCTGCCCCACAATGGTCCTTCCCACCAAGATTCAGATGAGGGTGGGAGAAAAAGGGTGATTGGCAGAGTCCTGGCATGATGATGTCACAGGCTAGTCGAAGGCCCTTTCCCCACTTACCTTTTTCCGAGGGTTGCTGCGCGCAATTCCCAGAGCGCGGCATCCCTGGCTCGCGCCCAGGCGTCCCCACGAGGGGCCGCGACAGCGGCAGCGTCGGAGCGGCTGCACTGTCGCCGCCCCTCTCGTGGGGAGTGCCGGGGGACCCCGCGCTACCCTCCTCAAGTAGCGCGGGGCTTCAGGTCAGTGGGGAAAGGCCCCAAGCTGCCTTTCCTCCCAACCCCCTCATGAATCTTCATAAGAAGTGTGGCATAACTCTCCTCTGTTCTCTGGGGTTTTGCTCCTTTATTCCCTCCTGTTAAGTGTTTGCGGGGGGCAAGAGAAGCTCCTACAATATGCCGAGGCACGTTCTGTCAGGTTTCATCAGTTCCGTGGAGCTTTATCGACACTTCCGACTGATTATGTCAAGAATCCCAACTTCACTTGTCAAGATCGCAGCCGTGTATTCCCCCCCCCACCCCTCATTTTTTTAAAAAAAAACCCTATATGGGGAATATTTTGCAAAAGGCACATAACTCTCAGTCTGGGAAATCATTTTGATGGTTACAGAAAATCAGGAAATGAGATGCTATCTATTGTACCCCGAGCAGCCAGGGATTAAATGGAGATGAAATTGAAAGAAAGATGGAATAGAAGAATGAAAAATATATCTGAGAAATTGATAGTAGGGGTGCTTATTGGACTCTTATTTGAACAAAAGAAAAAGGCAAATCAGTACCTAAACATCAGGAAAAACGTCCTGACAGTAGGGCTGTTCAACAGTGGAATGCACTACCTTGGAGTCTCCTTCTTTGGAGGTTTTTGAACAGAGGCTGGATGGCCATCCGTCAGGAGTGCTTTGATTGTGTGTTCCTGCATTGCAGGGGATTGGACTTGATGCAATGGTGGGATTCCAATACTTTAACAACTAGTTCCGGTGGTGGGATTCAAATAATTTAACAACTGGTTGTTTACAAGCACCATTTTAATAACTGGTTCTGTCAAAGAAGAAGAAGAGTTTGGATTTATATCCCCCCTTTCTCTCCTGCAGGAGACTCAAAGGGGCTTACAATCTCCTTGCCCTTCCCCCCTCACAACAAACACCCTGTGAGGTGGGTGGGGCTGAGAGAGCTCCGAGAAGCTGTGACTAGCCCAAGGTCACCCAGCTGGCATGTGTGGGAGTGTACAGGCTAATCTGAATTCCCCAGATAAGCCTGCACAGCTCAGGCAGCAGAGCTGGGAATCAAACCCGGTTCCTCCAGATTAGATACACAAGCTCTTAACCTCCTATGCCACTGCTGCTGAAAGTGGTGAGAATCTGCTGAATCCCACCACTGACTTGATGGCCCTTCTGGTCACTCCCAACTCTATGATTCTATGATTCTAGTATTTTCAGAGGCGAGATTATCCTTGGGTTACATGGGATCAGGGTAATTTAAGACAAAAACAGACAATAGTATCCAGAAAGATTCAGTCATGGGTGAACCCTCCCTATTATTCTAGGAGTGAATCATAGAATAGGATCATAGAGTTGGAAGGGGCCACACAGGCCATTCACTCCAACACCCTGTTCAATGCAGAATCATTTTAAAGCATCCCTTATAAGTATTTATCCAGTCGCTGCTTGAAGACAGCCAGAGAGGGGGAGCTCACCACCTCCCTAAGAGGTTGATTCCAGTGAACTGATGACATCAATGGTTTGGCCCAGTGGTAGAGAACCTGCTAGATACATGGAAGGTTCCAGATTCAATCCTTGGCATGTCCAGTTAAAAAGACTTGGCAGAAGTTGATGTGAAATACCTTTGCTTGACACAGGTGCTACCAGTCTAAGTAGACAATGGCCCTTTCCACACAAATTTTCTAAAACATTTGCAAAACATTTTCAAACCTTTTGTTTGCACTCACCCCCTTGAAACCATTCCCGGCCACCATTTTCTGTTTTTTCCCGTTTTTTCCCCAGTGCATGGACAAATCAGCGCTTCTACGCTTTAGAAGTAAGTCTATATGACAAAGCGGACCGGTGTAAGCCAAGTCCCTCAGTTCAATATCCAATAATATCAATAAACGGGTTGCGCTACTGTAACCGTTTTCGATGGATTCTTCTTCAGATTATAATTAATTCTCCAGTCTTAATCGGGATAATTACTCAAGGTGACTTCCTCACATCCATTCAGTTTCATATAGACTTACTTCTACTGGTTGGAATGCAGAATATGCTGCCATTGACAAGTGATTGATTATCTTCAAAGAAGAGGTCCCGTCCAAGTACCAATACGGACGAAGATATAGGACCGAATGAAGACGACAGCATTTAGTCACCTTGACTATGCTGTACGGTGATGTGATATGTATGGTATTGTAAGAGCCTAGGCTCTGATGTTTTTGCACTTTTCACTGGTTGCACTTTATGTATTGCACTTTAAATGTTGGCTTAGCGCAATTGATAAAATAAGCGGCTGATGCAGCGCGTTTGTTTTCTGTGAAGTGTGAGCTTCTCCTAGGCTTGTAGTGCTTTGTAGTGCGACTCGTAGGAATGGGATGGGGAGCTTTGGGGAATATAGGCAGTAGGTTTGAGCGGGAATCTCAGATTCATCTTTGCTTCATGTTGTCCTTTCGTATCGAAATAAACACCTTAGAACAAATCTTCAGTTTCTATTATTTCCGGACTTGAGGTCTGACACCAGCTGAGATACTTCCAGGAGCCCTCTTTGATTTGCAGGAGAAACCCCAAGAATCTCAGTTAGGTCATTTGCCTGGGGATATATCCCTGCCTTCTGCTTTGGACTTCAACGCTGAACCCTCCGCCTTGTAGCTGTACTGAAGGTGTCTCTTTAGCTGACTCTTCAGGACTCAGAAACTCCAGAACATCTTCAGCCTCGTCGCAGAACTTCCTGCTATAACTGAGCACAGCACCTTTAAGGACCAGCTGCCTGGAGGAGGGGAGGAGCCTGTAGCTCCACCTCCATTAAGGGTCAGTTCACCCACACAGTTTTGAAAGGACACGCCAAGCAAATACCAGCAATCCTGAACTTTGTTGATTTATATGACAACACTGCCACTGGTCCATCAAAGTCATTATGGTCTACTCAGATTGTCAGCCACTCTTTAGAGCAGGGGTCTTCAAACTATGCCCCCCCAGATGTTCATGAACTACAATTCCCATCAGCCCGGCTCTTGGCCATGCTGGCACGGGCTGATGGGAATTGTAGTCCATGAACATTTGGAGGGCCATAGTTTGAAGACCCCTGCTTTAGAGTCTCAGGCCAAGAAAGGGCTTTCATATTACTTACTGTCTGGTCCTTTTTAACTGGAAATATTGGGGACTGAACTTGGTGCTTTTCTGCATGAAAAACCGGTTTTCCCACTGAGCCACTGCTTCTCCCAATAGAGGGGGCATTCCCCCTCAAAATTGTCAAATACGCCTTTGTGGGTTTTATCACTGCAAAAGATCCTGGATGAAATTCGTTTAATCCATAAGAACATAAGAACAAGTCAGCTGGATCAGACCAGAGTCCATCTAGTCCAGCTCTCTGCTACTCGCAGTGGCCCACCAGGTGCCTTTGGGAGCTCACATGCAGGAGGTGAAAGCAATGGCCTTCTGCTGCTGCTGCTGCTGCTGCTCCCGAGCACCTGGTCTGCTAAGGCATTTGCAATCTGAGATCAAGGAGGATCAAGATTGGTAGCCAGAGATCGACTTCTCCTCCATAAATCTGTCCAAGCCCCTTTTAAAGCTATCCAGGTTAGTGGCCATCACCACCTCCTGTGGCAGCATATTCCAAACACCAATCACACGTTGCGTGAAGAAGTGTTTCCTTTTATTAGTCCTAATTCTTCCCCCCAGCATTTTCAATGGATGCCCCCTGGTTCTAGCATTGTGAGAAAGAGAGAAAAATGTCTCTCTGTCAACATTTTCTACCCCATGCATCATTTTATAGACTTCGATCATATCCCCCCTCAGACGTCTCCTCTCCAAACTAAAGAGTCCCAAACGCTGCAGCCTCTCCTCATAAGGAAGGTGCTCCAATCCTTCAATCATCCTCGTTGCCCTTCTCTGCACTTTTTCTATCTCTCTCTTTCTCGGATATCCTTTTGAGGTCTTGGTGACCAGAACTGAACACAGTACTCCAAGTGCGGTCGCACCACTGCTTTATATAAGGGCATGACAATCTTTGCAGTTTTATTCTCAATTCCTTTCCTAATTATCCCCAGCATAGAGTTTGCCTTTTTCACAGCTGCCATACATTGAGTTGACATTCCCATGGCAGGGGATGATGGGAACTGTAGTCCACAACAATCCACTCCCACCATTGAAACAAAAACTGCATTTCTTCAAGAAAAGCGACTGGCTCCCTTTATGTTGCTAGAGAAACCTTCACAAATGATGTTTCTTTATCACCTGCACTTCTAAACATGGAAGCAGGGCCCGGACGCATCTATTCCTATTTTCTCTGAATGCGTCTCGGTTGAATTATGCACGGCCATCCAGACTGTGGCTCGCAAATGCCTTGGTGCCGATGAAGCGCCGCTGACTTGAATGGGGAGCTCGGTTGACGGCGGGGCGTTTCGAGCCGTACCCCCAGCTAGCCTAATGCACGAACGAGAGAGTCACGCAAAAGATTTCCCATAAATTATGCCCGGGCCCATCAATGCGCACATTTTTTAACAGCTGTTGATGATGTTCTTCATAATAGAAGGAAAACCTGATGATCCAAATCCAAAGGGGGTGGGGAGCCAGATTTTGTCCATCAAAGAAGATTACGGCTTGTTTCACAACATTACAGAGCACTAAAATCTAAAGCCATCGCCTCCTTTTGATTGAGGAACAGCCTTAAATCAGCTCGGCGTGTAATGCTAGCAGAATTTATGATTCCGAAAGGGACAGACGTGCTAAATGTTTTAATGAAAACTGAGGGAACCAGGGGTTATGGAACTGCCGGTTGGAAGTAATGCGCTTCACTTTTTGAAAAAAAAATTAAAGTTACTTCCCTCCCCCCATTTCGATTACTTCACTATGTCAGGCTGGTTAACGCAGGCCTACTGAACTCGTCACCCAGTGGTCTTCAGAAGAAGAAGGAGAAGAAGGAGAAGAAGGAGGAGAAGGAGAAGAAGAAGAAGAAGAAGAAGAAGAAGAAGAAGAAGAAGAAGAAGAAGAAGAAGAAGAAGAAGAAGAAGAAGAAGAAGAAGAAGAAGAAGAAGAAGAAGAAGGAGGGAGGGAGGGAGGGGGGCGGAGGAGGAGGAGGGAGGGAGGGAGGGAGGAGGGGGAGGAGGAGGGGGGAGGGAGGGAGGGAGGAGGGGGGGGGAGGAGGAGGGAGGAGGAAGGAGAAAGAAGGAGAAGCAGCAGCTATGTTTTGGAGTAGTAAGCCTCCACAGCTCAGGCGACAGAGCTGGGAATCAAACCCGGTTCCTCCAGATTAGACGCACGAGCTCTTAACCTCCTACGCCACCAGCAGCCCAAGACAGCCAGAGGCAGGAAAACACAAGTCAACTCCCAGAAGATGTACCATAACCAGGAACAAGACAGGGACTCAAGTTATCGAGGAATGTTGTCCATCCATGGGTGCTCATCTGCTGTGCTTTTCAGCATGAATTTATAAAGAGGCAGGAGGTAACAAATAAACAGCATCCTGGCAGAGCTGTGGGGGCATGCAATCCGGCAGCTGATTATGTGTGGGTTCTGACCCACGGGTTGAAGGCTATTCACATGAACCTGCCTTATAATAAATACAAACCATCAACTGCCTCCAATTAACTTACAGAAACTGACGTAAGTTTGCATGTATTACACAGTGAACTCCAGGGCAAAAAAACTACTCGCGCTCAGTTTTAGCCTGTTTTCGATGGGACTGGTGTTGTTACAGATGAAAATCTGCTGTGGATGAAATCTATAAAGACAAAATGCCCCTTCAAACTGGGGAGGCAAGTTGGAATCTTCTGTATGGAGGAAGTGGTTTTTATCCGTGAATAGGCAAAAAACTGGACAGCTCGTCTTAATTTTGGATTCATTGTGGACATCGTGATTCTCTCCTTGGCCCTTTCCGCACATGCAAAATAATCTACTTTCAATCCACTTTCAATGCACTTTGCAGCTGGATTTTACTGTGCGGAACAGCAAAATCCAATTGTAAACAATTGTGAAAGTGGATTGAAAGTGGATTATTCTGCATGTGAGGAAGAGTCCTTAGAGGACTTTATGCCAGATTTGTACAGCTGTGGTGCATTGTGAAGACTCTTGAGTCTGATGTTCCCCCTGAGTTTGGAGTTCCTACGCTTCTGCAGACACACATGCACATTTGTATTAAATGTTTTTGCACTGATCGTGTTTGTGATCCTTGCCTTGGAGCCTGGCCATGGTTTGTTTTTGCTTCTAATAAACGAGACCATTGGTTCATCAAGATCAGTACTGTTTAGCTAGACTGGTGCTAGTTCTCCAAGGGTCCCAGGTCTTCCACATCTCCTAATGCCTGGTCCTTTCAGATGGAGATGCTGGGAATTGAACTCTGCATGTTAAGCAGACGATATACCACTGAGTCATTGCCCCACTTGAGAACTTACTTCTTGAAGTCAGACAGTGCTCTGCCAGCCACACCGTTGACTCTCTGGAAACCGAAAGTAATCTCCCGTCATCAGGAGATTAAAGAAAAACAAGGCTAACACAATTCATTCACTCATTCATTCATTCATTTAATACTTTGGATTTATTAGTTGCCCGCCTCCCCTGGAGGGCTCAGGGCAGCACACAACACAGCACAACAATTAATAATATAATATTTTATTTATTTATTTATTTATTGTTTGGACTTTTATACTGCCCCATCCCTGAGGGGCTCTGGGCGGTGTACAGCATAAAATATAATTATAAATAAATTACTAAAACCATTTAAAACAGCGATAACAATAAGAGAGGTGTCCGGCCAACCCCATTTTAAAAATTCTCCCCGGGGGAGGGGGGCGAGTCCCAATAGATGATAGGCCCAGATGTAAAGAGCCAACTGGGGGGGCACCATTTCAGCGGCTGGTCCCTCCGAAGTCCTGGCAGAACAACTCCGTCTTACAGGCCCTGCGGAACTCATTGAGGTCCCGCAGGGCCCTGATAGCCGGAGGAAGGGTGTTCCACCAGGCAGGGGGCAGAGCTGTAAAGACCCTGGCCCGTGTGGAGGCCAGCCGCATCATTGAGGGGCCATGGACTACTAATAAATTAGCCTCCACTGAACGAAGAGGCCGTGCAGGGACATATGGGGTGATGCAGTCTCGAAGATACGAGGGTCCCAGGCCGCGTAAGGCCTTGAAGGTCAACACCAGCACCTTGAAGATGATTCGGAACTCCACCGGGAGCCAATGATACAACATTCCAATAAAACCAGAATGCAACTCAGATGGCGAGAAAAACTCTCCATTCCCTCCCCTCACCCCCAAGTCCACTGGAGGCCGGGATGATGGAATCACACTCAGCCAAGCTGGCCAAATGCCTGGTGGAACAGGTCCGTTTTCCAGGCCCTGTAGAAACTCAACAAGACAACAGGCTCTCTCGGGAGCCTGTTCCACCAGAGGACGGTAAAGGCCCTGGCCCTAGTAGAGGCCAGCTGGATGTGTTTTGGACCAGGGACCTCTAATAGGTACTCCTCCGAGGATCGGAGGGTCCTAGCGGGACAATATGGGGAGACTCGGCCCCCCAAGTATGCAGGCCCAAGGCCGCTTATAGCCTTAAAGGTTAAAACCAGCATCTTGAACATGACCAGGAACTTGATGGGCAGCCAATGGAGATGGTACAGGACTGGAGTGATCTGGTCCTAACTAGACATCCCCATAAGAAGTCTGGCTGCTGCATGTTGAACGTGTGTAATGGTTAAGGTGACCAGATGGGTCACCCGGTAGAAATCGGGATTCGGCTGGTAGGTGGAGCTGCCATAAGCGGGAGGTCGCTGTACTGTTTTGCACCCCGGTGAAGAAAAAAGCGGCAGCCTTCCAAAATCAGGACACTTGAAATAATCCGTGGGACGCGGGACAAATTTTTTTAAGGTGGGACTGTCCCGCCAAAAGCGGGACGTCTGGTCAGCCTATTAATGGTGCAATGGTGCAAAATAAAGTAAAAGTAAAGTAAAAGTAGAGCGAATTCAGAATTCAGGTACCTTCATTGGCTTACAAGAATAAATCAACATTTGTTGAACAATAAAATCAGTAAATAATAAAAGAGGGATTAATAGTTGAGCAGCTCAGTCATGTTGTTCCCGTTTTGGACAAGCCTTGATTTTTAATGCCAGTGAGAGAAATTTGGCAACAGAGCTGGTCAAAACTGGGTTCTTATCGGATCAGAGGAAGAAAAGTTGCTTCTTTTTAGGATGTTGTGGGTAAGATGCCAGCCACAGATGCAGGAAAAGCGTCAGGAGAAAATACTACCGGAAAACGGCCATACAAACCAGAAAACCCACAACGTCCTAGAGATTCCGGCCATGAAAGCCTTCGACAATACATCGCTTCTTTTTAGTTTGGACTGTTTTAACCTGTATTAGTAGGATGATTAAATTCTCTCACAGATCAGTATGAAGCTGGCAATCCATCAGAGAACTAAAAATATATTTTATTCCTCAGTTAAAATCCCCCTAGTTCCTTATGTGTTTCGCTAAGAGCCTTCTTCGGGGGAATAAAACTGCGAGAGCTTATTCGGCCCTTGAGACTGCATTTTGGAAGACAGAGGAGAAAATCCCTGTTAGTCTTGCAGTGATTTTCCAAAAAAAGATTACAAGCTCAGCAAGGAATTTTAGGGATTTTAACTGAGAAATAAAATATATCTTCGCTATGGCGACTGCAACAAAATTGTTCCCCAGCTCTTGACACTTTGCTCATTTGGTAGCATTCGGCTGGCAGGTGAGCATTTTTCAGAGATATTTACGGGAGGGTGTGCTCGTTTTCTTTAAAAAGTTACAAAACTGCTATCTTTCCACACACACCCCCACAAGTAAACAACAGCAAAACACCTGGGCAAGTTGCTCAAAACTAATCTGAGATAATGACACCATCGGAGAATCGCAATAAGCACATATTATTTCAAGGCGTTGTAGCTTCAAAGACACCTCCCTCAAAACAAAAAAAAGGAATAATGATATGTGTGTAGAACTGACAATGAAAACTAACTGTATTCATTTACTTTTTATACGGAAATTGCAGGTGCGAGCTGCTCACAAAACAGAAGTGAGAGCTCTAACACTAGGGGGAGGTGGGTAACAGAACCGTTTTGGGTCGAAACGCTTCCTTTTGCGCTCAACATGCACACGAAAAAAGCCAAAACGGTTCTTTCGAAAACGTCCGCAAGACGCTTTGTTTGCACTGTGCAAAATGGACCAGCCTGTTTCAATATAAGGTAATTTCACCTGTGCCTTGAAGTCGCCATCCGACTGATGGTATACCTTTCTTTTTCAGACTCTTACCTCCCTGTTCGGTGGCTTAAACATTATCCTCTGTCTTGGCTGTCTTTCAAAACAGAACGTGGGAATCAAACGAGACAACTCCTCTCTGCCTGTTGCTCTGTGTAATTCAGCTAGGCTGGTATGTTCTATTCAACAGCCTTGGCGGCACGGCTTCCAAGTCTCTTAAATTTCCCCTGCTCAAGCTGCTTCTGATTTTCCCTGCCACATTATTCATCTTTGCCTTGCTCTCCTGTCAAAACTGCTCACGCTGTGCTCCCATTATCACATGGCTGAAAAATCAGATCAAGACCAGCCGAGTCAGTGATCTATATTTCATCCTGTGCCTTACGTTTGGAACAGTGGAGTTGGGGGAAAGAGATTTCCTTCCTGTTTTCGCAGTGCGAAAAAATTGAATTTGGTTTCCGAAGGAGCGGCCGTTGACGACTGGACGAGTCAACACCACTTCCAATTGTATATTCATCACCTGTCAAAGACTTAACGTGCTAAATGCACGTGTTTCTCAGAAGCAGCTGAGGATATGAGTTCGGTCGGAAGCGGGTTCACGAAAGCACATAATTCATTGGGCGGTTGGCTGCTTTGATGCGTCTGCATCGGAACTGTCAACTGCAAGCCTTATTTTAATCTGAACTGCAGGTAGACCCAACTCGCACGATCAAACCCCCCACCCCTCACCCAAATAGTCATATTCCAGTTTAGTTCTTCAGTAAATTTGGACATTCCAAATGGGTCTTGTGGATGCTTTGTTAGCTGTGCAGATCACAAATCGCTTCAGCTGTGGCATAATGCAGTTGTCAAAGCGTGTTTTCAAAATGCAGAAAATCATTTACTTCAGAAACAATGACCATTCGACATGACAACTGTTGTTTTGTGAGAAGGGGAGAAATCAATGTGCTAAAAAGTGTGTGTGTGTGAATCGCCTTTGATTTAAAAGCCCAAAGTCATAAAACAGTGATAAAACAGAATTCTTGGTCTGAAAGATAGGGCCTTTTCAAATGGAAATTATGGAATTTATGTGTGTGTGTTGTGCATGTGTGCATGTGTGCTCACACACGCACATGCTTATGCCGTCAAGTCACTGCTGACATGACAACACCGTGGGGTTTTCAAGGCAAGAGATGTTCAGAGGTGGTTTGCCATTGTCTGCCTCTGGGTGAGCTGGGGGAGTTCTGAGAGAACTGTGACTGACCGAGGATCACCCAGCAAGCTTCACATGAAGGAGTAGGGAATCAAAGTACATCAAAGTACATCAAAAGCAGGAAGCCAGCAAGGGAAGCGGTAGACCCGTTAGATGACAAAGGAACAAAGGGTGTGCTAAAAGATGGCAGGGAGATTGCAGAGAAGCTGAATGAATTCTTTGCATCTGTCTTCACCCAAGAGGAGGTGAGGAAAATTCCTGCACCTGAACCAAGCTTCTTAGGAGGCAAATCCGAGGAACTAGCGAAGATAGTGGTAGACAAGGAAGAAGTTCTGGCAGCCATTGATAAACTAAATGTTACCAAATCCCCTGGCCCAGATTGCATTCACCCAAGAGTTCTTAAAGAGCTCAAGCATGAAATTGCTGATCTTCTCACTTTAATATGCAACTTATCCCTGAAATCAGGCTCCATCCCTGAAGACTGGAAGATGGCCAATGTCACACCAATCTTTAAGAAAGGATCTAGGGGGGACCGGGGAAATTACAGGCCAGTCAGTTTGACATCTGTTCCTGGGAAATTAGTAGAATCTATCATTAAAGATAAAATTATAAAACATGTAGAAAAGCAAGACCTGCTGAGAAAGAGTCAGCATGGCTTTTGCAGAGGCAAATCCTGTCTTACAAACTTACTAGAGTTCTTTGAGGGTGTAAACAGGCATGTGGACAGGGGTGAACCGGTGGACATTGTCTACTTGGATTTCCAAAAGGCTTTTGACAAAGTTCCTCACCAGAGACTGTTGAGAAAACTCAGCAATGAAGGAATGAGGGGGGAAGTGCTCCTATGGATTAAAAAACTGGTTGAGGAACAGGAAACAAAGAGTGGGTGTAAATGGGAAGTTCTCACAATGGAGAGATGTCGGGAGTGGTGTCCCCCAAGGATCCGTTTTGGGACCAGTGCTCTTTAACCTATTCATAAATGAGGTGGAAGTAGGGGTGGGAGCGTGGTGGCCAAGTTTGCAGATGATACCAAATTATGTAGGGTGGTGAGAACCACAAAGGATTGCGAAGAGCTCCAAGCGGACCTTGATAAATTAGGTGAGTGGGCTCAGAAATGGCAAATGCAGTTCAATGTAGCAAAATGTATAGTGATGCGCATAGGGGCAAAAAATCCAAACTTCACATACACGCTACAGGGGTCAGTGCTATCAGTCACAGACCAGGAAAGGGATTTGGGCGTCTTAGTTGATAGTTCCATGGGAATGTCAACTCAATGCATGGCAGCTGTGAAAAAGGCAAACTCTATGCTGGGGATCATTAGAAAAGGAATTGATAATAAGACTGCAAAGATTGTCATGCCCTTATATAAAGCAGTGATGCGACCGCACTTGGAGTACTGTGTCCAGTTCTGGTCGCTGCATCTCAAAAAGGATATTGAGGAGATAGAAAAAGTGCAGAGGAGGGCAACAAGGATGATTGAGGGACTGGAGCACCTTCCCTATGAGGAGAGGCTGCAGTGTTTGGGACTCTTTAGTTTGGAGAGGAGGCGGCTGAGGGGGGATATGATTGAAGTCTACAAAATTATGCATGGGGTAGAAAATGTTGACAGAGAGACATTTTTCTCTCTTTCTCACAATACTAGAACCAGGGGGCATACATTGAAAATGCTGGGGGGAAGAATTAGAACTAATGAAAGGAAGCACTTCTTCACACAACGTGTGATTGGTGTTTGGAATATGCTGCCACAGGAGGTGGTGATGGCCACTCACCTGGATAGCTTTAAAACGGGCTTAGACAGATTTATGGAGGAGAAGTTGATTTATGGCTACCAATCTTGATCCTCCGTGATCTGAGATTGCAAATGCCTTTGCAGCCCAGGTGCTCGGGAGCAGCAGCAGCAGAAGGATGCTTTCAGCAGAAGGATGCGTTCACATCCTACATGTGAGCTCCCAAAGGCACCTGGTGGGCCACTGCGAGTAGCAGAGAGCTGGACTAGATGGACTTTGGTCTGATCCAGCTGGCTTGTTCTTATGTTCTTCTGTTCTTATGAATCAAACTTGGTTCTCCAGATTTTAAAGTCCACCACTCTTAACCACTTTGCCACCCTGGCTACAGATGGGCTTGCTGGTTTCTGCCTAGCCTAGCCGTGTGAAATGAATTGTGTTGTTGTCACAGGTCGATTCCCCACTTGCGGAATCAACCTAGGTTCGACTGGGTCCATGAAAGTACTGACCTAGGTCGATTCCACAGTCACTCCCCACAGCAGCCGAGGTCGTCGTGCTGGAGGGCGCGATCACCTCGGCGCCTCTTCTCCTCTTAGTTCCCAATTGGCTGTTGTCTGCTCTACTCAGCTATCAGATCAAAATGGCATCTATCCCTCAGAATGACAAACATTTTTAACATGCCATCAGAAAGGAGGGAGGGAGTGTAATTGAGTGGCCGTTACATCACTATGTGGGGACAATATTGCAACTTCGTTGCTATCAGCAGTGTGTAAACGTGCACCATTTATATATGTGGCTGTTGCTTTGTATACAAGAAGGTTTTTTTTTAAGGCGCGCTTTTCCCTGCTGTGAGTCTCCCGTTCTGCCCATGCCCAAAACACTTATCTGTGATTGGCTGAACAGGAGAATCAAGGTGAGGAAGATTTCCCACTTTACCAGCTTTGACCTGAGTTTGACCTAGGTTGGCAGAAAAAACTGTACCTCCCTGGTGGAGTCAGAAATTTAATGGTAAAAAGGGACAGAGCTGGAATGGACCTGGGTTGAACTCAGCGGATGTGGGGAGTTCCTAGGTCGAACCTAGGTCGATCCTGGGCCTATTCCGCAAGTGGGAAATTGACCTTAGACTATGCCACGTACAACTACAAAATTTGTCGGCAGATCCTTGATAATAAATTCCTCAGCTGATCGACTTGATGTCACACTGGTGGATTCTACACAACAGGAATCTAACGTCCTGCAGACAATTTTTTTTTTTTAATATTCTAAATTCCAATGACAAACTCTTCTGGTTGGAAAATGTCCAGCCAGTTAGGTATCTGCAAAGTTACCTGTTCTCTTGACCTCACTTCCTGTTAAATTAACAAGGAAACATAGTGCAGACAACACAATATCAGAATCACTGTCAAATAAGAATATCTTGTCATTGCCAAATGTTGGAAATTATTGCAGAGGGCTCTGTTTTAATGTGATTGGTGTAATTCTTGTTGCCATCTGAGGGTGGAGCTTTGGGGGGCAAGTTCTCTAACCGTAAACCACACTGCACTCCTTTTGGCTGGGGTAAATCGATCGGCCATAGCTGTATTTATTAATAACAAAAAACAGACACGTGAGGGGCAGCATGGGTCTTGATTCGATTGTATCAGCATCACCGCGGAGCACCAGTGGGCGGATGCCTCATGCTGGAGCTCCACCCCGCCGTGGGGCTCTGTCGGGCGGACGCTCCTGGCAAGAGTTGCTCCCCAGATGCCCTGGTCAGCAGGGCGGATGCCTCTTGCCGTTGTCTGCCATCCCTAGGGGAGGGTGCAGACAATTTTAAAAGATCAGTTTTGGCACGTTGTGGAGAACACAAGCGTGGCCAGCCAAAACAGATCTTTTTTTTTCTCACCTGCTGCATGGAGCTCTTGTCAGTTTCACAGTGGCACCCACCATTTTGTGTGCTGCCGCAGAAATTCTCTGTGCCTCTGCCATTTGGTGAAGGTTTTCCGCAGAGGTTTCCTCTGCCTCACAACTTCTCTGTCAAAAGTATACGAATTAAGTTAGTTTTTCCTGACGATCCTGTCCACATGTCATTTTTCCTTTTCTGGTGTTGTTTTGAGGGGGCCGTCTGTTCTGCTCCCCAGGCGGTTATTTAGGTGCCCTGCACCCGGCCAAAGCAGAATGTAAGACTCACTGACTCAGTTAACAGTTCAATACTTAAAGCTTTAATTGTAACATCGTTGACAGACCCTGACTCCTCCCGGGTCTAACTAAATAAAGGTTACTTCGTTGCAGAAACTTTCTGGAGTCTGGAATTTATTGTAAATACTGTGAGACTATAACATCTATAACTGTTTAACTTAAATACTGTGAATCTATAACATCTTTGACTGTTAAATACTGAGAGTCTAAAACATCTTTGACTGTTTAACTTAAATACTGTGAATCTATAACATCTTGGACTGTCTAACTTGTTGCTGTCACCCAGCTTCCGTTGGCACCTAACTGCTGCTGTCACCCAGCTTCCGTTGGCCCCTAACTGCCAAATCAGACAGGTTGCTGGGTAATAACTGCCGTAGAACACCAGCCCTAGGGCTTCTTAAAGGGACAGAACTAAATTCGGTTCCCTCCCACTGAATACTGTACAAAACATAGCTAAACCCATACTAACTGTGGGGAAACTAAAGGGGAAATAAACAAAGGCTCTGTGGGGGCATGACACCGTCTGCAAAGCTACAGTGCCTCAAATTTGCTCATATTGCAGCTTCTCTCCTTGTGCCCCGAAGCTTCTCAGATATCCCCCTTAGAACAAACCCAAAAGAAGGGAAAATGATGTGGAATTGCTAGGCAAAATAAACTTTATTCATTTACTTTTCCTAGCAAAATCATGCATGGATGAGCTGCAAGCAGAAGAAACCTCCATGGGGAATCTCCTTGGAGAATCTGCGGCAGTACACAAAATGGTGGATGCGACCAGTGGAAATGAAAGTAAGAAGTTTGGGTCGGAGAAATAAAGCGTTGCATGCCTGCTTTTGTTCGCTCAGCAGGTAGGAGACATTTTCAACCCAGGTTGGAGGGGAAAGATCATTGGTTTAGTGATTTTGGGGGGAAAAACAGGTTGAGAGAAATAAAATGGATGAAATTGTTTTGGGGAAGAGGGCTCTGCAAATTTTTTCCCCGAAACGCTTTTTATACATCCTCAGGATGTTTTATTTATGCTGTGCGGAATCCACCAGAGTGTCCCTATAGCCCTCAGTCACAGACACTCTCGAACACTTTCACAATTGTTTGCAAGTGGATTTTGCTAATCCACACAGTAAAATCCAGCTGCAAAGTGCATTGAAAGTGGATTGAAAGTGCATTATTCTGCATGTGCAGAGGGGGGCTGAGATTATAAATTCTGGCAATTAAGGTTCTTTCCCCTACCGTTGACTCTGTGAGGAAGTTGAGCTCCGTCCTGTGTCTACTTTCTGGTCGTTTCCCCACTTACCATCGACCACCCTTTGCTGTGCGCTACTGTCAGCGCGTGTCATTTCTAGCATGCTCCCGGGCTTCCCCACGACCCCGCGGAGTCATCAAAAGGTGCTGTTTTGAGGCGCGCCAGGAATGACGCGCGCTGAGGGGGCGCGAGAGCAGTGCGTCGAGGCAACTGCGTTGTTGCCGCCCCTGTAGTGGGGAGTGCTACGGGACCCCACGCTACTTGGCGAGAGTAGCACGCAGCAGATGGTAAGTGGGGAAACGACCTCTGTTAGAAGGTAAAAGGGGCAGGATTTCATTGGAGGTAGCAAAAATTTTGGTGGAGGTAGTTAGATTGAAAAACCAAAGAACCTTGGATGCTGATCTTAGTGACAGCAGAGGTGTGAACCATTTCAGACAGCCAAATCATAGCTCCATTCAACCGCAATGATGGATTTGGGATCGGCAAGAACTAACAAAAGGGCCCATTTGGAGAAGGAAAAGTGCCAATATGTGTGAGATTATTCAGACCACGGAAGCACAAAGAAAGGACTAGATCAGGGGTCGGCAACCTTTAACACCCAAAGAGCCATTTGGACCTGTTTTCCATGGAAAAGAAAACACTTGGAGCTGCAAATACTTTTTGACATTTAAAATGAAGAAGAAGAAGAAGAAGAAGAAGAAGAAGAAGAAGAAGAAGAAGAAGAAGAAGAAGAAGAAGAAGAAGAAGAAGAAGAAGAAGAAGAAGAAGAAGAAGAAGAAGAAGAAGAAGAAGAAGAAGAAGAAGAAGAAGAGTTTGGATTTATATCCCCCCTTTCTCTCCTGCAGGAGATGCAAAGGGGCTGACAATCTCCTTGCCCTTCCCCCCTCACAACAAACACCCTGTGAGGTAGGTGGGGCTGAGAGAGCTCCAAGAAGCTGTGACTAGCCCAAGGTCACCCAGCTGGCATGTGTGGGACTGCACAAGCTAATCTGAATTCCCCAGATAAGCCTCCACAGCTCAGGTGGCAGAGCTGGGAATCAAACCCGGTTCCTCCAGATTAGATACACGAGCTCTTAACCTCCTACACCACTGCTGCTCCTTACAGGAGAGAAAGGGAGGATATATGAAGATAACACAGTATATATTGGGTTTTTATACCTTTACACTTTGTATAAAACACCTATTTCTACACTGCAGAAGAACTCTCTTCTAATCCCAGCTTCTTACTCTGGAATGTAATAAACCTAGAAAGTATGGTAGTGTCACGGTTTTTGAAGGCAAGGTTATAGTGATCAAATTTTCAAACACACTGAATTTATTAAAATTTGGAAGCAAAGGATTCTAAAATATTTGCAAAACATTTTAAATGCACACACCTCAGCCGATTGCATCTTGTCTCTTAATATTCAGAATACTTTGTAGAACTTTACAGCCTTTTTGCCAACCTTCTTAACAATTCTACCAATTGGAAGGGCACACAACTATCTCCTTGGCTCAACTCCCTTCGTTGGCATGGAAACTCCATCAAGCTTACTTGTGGAGTAAGTCCTGAGTTCAGCAGGGTTTCTAAGTACGCCTTTAGGAAATCTAGGACCAAGAACGGGGGTGAAAACCCAAATACACATTTTTAAAAGAACCCGAGAGACTTTCTAACCCCCATGCAGCGATTCAGAAAGGACTTTGGAGCAGTTTCCTGAGTTTGCACCTCTCCCTCAAACCTCACCTTGCCACTACTACATGGAGGAGCTGGCAGAGAGGCTGGTGACTTTGGCGGCCAACGAGGACGAGGCTGCACAAAGTTCTCCATCCCCAGATCAGCCACTCCTGTTGCCTCAGTCAGGAGGGAAACTAGGCAGGAACTGTGAGGCTGAGCCTTCCCAGCTGCCGAGAAGAGGAGGTGTCAAACTCACGGCCCTCCAGATGTTCATGAACTACAATTCCCATCAGCCCTTGCCAGCATAGCCAATGCTCACGTTGGGAGGGACTGATGGGAATTGCAGTTCATGAACATCTGGAGGGCCGTGAGTTTGACACCCCCTGTCTTAGTGCTTCTCTTTGCAGCCTGACCCATTTGCCAAATCCGTCCCCTGCGCACGCCGCCTCCCCTTTCTTGGGGCTTCCACTGGGACTGCAGCTAGGATGGAAACTGCCTCTCTGGGGGGCGGGGGGAAGCTGGCAGGAAAGAAAGGATAGCTTCTCACCTTCCCTGACTGGCTGGCCCCAGGAAGGGGCAGCCATGCTAGGAGCCGCAGTGCGAGGACGAAAGAGCCAATTGTGGCTTGGGAGCTGCGGGTTGCCGACCTCTGGACGAGATCATGGAGATGTTAGATCAGTGGTCTTCAAACCTAAGCTTCAGATGGGTCAAAGAACCACAGCTATTGAGTGCCTAGTCCCGTGGTGGCAAACCTTTTCGAGCCCGAGTGCCCAAACTGCAACCCAAAACCCACTTATTTATCGCAAAGTGCCAACACGGCAATTTAACCTGTATATTGAGGTTTTAGTTTAGAAAAAACTGTTGGCTTTGAGGCATGCATTACTTGGGAGTAAGCTTGGTGGTAGACGGTGGCTTTGCTTTGAAGCAACCGCGCAACTCTTCCAATGGGTGAATCACGACCCTGTTTACTCAGAAGCAAGCCTCATAGCCAGCAACCGAGCTTACTCCCAGGTAAAGGATTGCACTTTAGTACTTCGCATGAAAATCAGTGGGGTTTAACAGCGCTTAACAGGGTTACCTACACTGCTTCCCCAAAACCAGGTATTAGGTTTAATGCTAATAATCGAGCCCAGTGGCCCAGGCCAGCCTAGATGTGTGGGAGGGGGGCAACTCTGTTTGCGCGGGCCCACAGAGAGGGCTCTGAGTGCCACCTCTGGCACCCGTGCCATAGGTTCGCCACCACTGGCCTAGTCCCTAAAGAGCCCAGTGCTGGCATCAATAGTGGGCAAGACAGGGCAGATACCCAGGTCCACATTTGCCATCAAATAGTTGAGTGTGGAGTTTTTTTCTCACATTGCTGACTTCATCCCACAGTGAAGTGGAAAATGGCAGCTTTATTGCTTCACGGTGATAGTGCTAAGTTCTCACCCAGTGAAAAGGAACAAATTGCCCACTCTGAGGGCACACATCTTCCCACCCTCCCCCGCTTTGTTAATACCAAATCAATGGCCATCGAGAAGGATTTTTTAGACATTCTAAATGTCACAGTGGAAAAGGTCTTGTGTTTACCCATTTACATTTTCAGACCATGCCGATGGCATTGCTGACCAGCTGGCACTCTTGTGGGCTGATGGCCCTTTGAAGAAGAAGAGTTGGATTTTTATATCCTCCCTTTCTCTCCTGTAAGGAGACTCAAGGGAGCTTATGTAACCCCCATGCTCAGAATGGGTTGACCCAGTAAGGGGTGGAGACTCAAAGCAGCAAGAGGCTGCAGCAGACCTCATGTAGTTTGGAGGAGACAAGGCTACCAGACTCGGACCTTGGTTGTATAAGCCCTTAACACCTTGTTAAGGTAAACTGCAATGTTGTTGGGAACTACTGGGAAGGTAGTTGTTTGTTTTTGCTATGTTGTAAATGTTGGAGTTTATTGTTTCAGGGTTTCTTTTTGCAGTTGTAATGGGTGAGAGTTCTCCTGGAAACCTTCATAGTGTTGAATCCTGTTCACCAAGCCCTTGGAGTCTTCAGGAGCCAACCCACTTGCAAAGAAGAAATGGACCTGGCAGTATCAGTAGACTGTAAATTAAGGACTTGAAAATGCAACCTGAACAGGACTTTGAAGTGTGATGTAAATGTTGATGTTATATGTTATATGTTAAGAAAGTAAACCATCTTGTTTTTAAAATTTGTTGTTGCAAACTCATTCCAAGATCTGCCCCACAGAGCCCACAAGCTGAGGTTACACTTACAAACTCCTTTCCCTTCCCCCCTCACAACAAACACCCTGTGAGGTAGGTGGGGCTGAGAGAGCTCCAAAAAGCTGTGACTCGCCCAAGGTCACCCATCTGGCAAGTGTTGGAGTGCACAAGCTCTGGTTCACCAGATAAGCCTCCACAGCTCAAGGGGCAGAGTGGGAAATCCAACCTGGTTCTCCAGATTAGAGTGCACCTGCTCTTAACCACTATGCCACGCTGGCTCTGATATATGTGGAGGTTCTGTAGTGGAAGATCTACCTCATTACATCGTATCCCATTCTTTGTATTTAGCACCAATGGCCAATTTTTTTGTTTAAGCTTTGATAGGGTCAAAATTTACTATTCAATATAAATAAACGTTTTCTGTTTTCTAACAGCAATCCCTTGATCACCCATCGGATCCCATCAAATTTTATCAGCTTTCATCTACCCAACCATTAACATTTTACCACCATTATTATTTTGACCCATCATTTAAGCTCCTTAGCAAGTTAGTTCTTTTTTTATTGGGTTGTATTTAATCGCTGCTTGTTAGCTTACAGAATCATAGGATTGTACCGTACTGTAATATATTGATGATATTTAAATGTTTTAAATGTTTTTTGTTCTATGATTGTTCTATGGGGTTCTGCATCTGGAAAGGGGAGGGGAGGGATAGTAAGTCAAATATAGAATGAAATTTTGAAGATATGGATAATATACGTGGACTGGATGAAAGAAGCTCGAGGCAATGAAGAAATATGGGAGAAGAGGCTACAGAGAATGAACTTACTGCTTTTTGTGTGACAAACCTATGAAGAACATAAGAACATAAGAACATAAGAACAAGCCAGCTGGATCAGACCAGAGTCCATCTAGTCCAGCTCTCTGCTACTCGCAGTGGCCCACCAGGTGCCTTTGGGAGCTCACATGCAGGATGTGAAAGCAATGGCCTTCTGCGGCTGTTGCTCCCGAGCACCTGGACTGTCAAGGCATTTGCAATCTCAGATCAAAGAGGATCAAGATTGGTAGCCGTAAATCGACTTCTCCATAAATCTGTCCAAGCCCCTGTCCAAGTAATGGGGGGAGGGAGAAAAGGGGGGGGAAGTATTGTTTGAAAATGTATGAAGGAGGAAATTACTATAAACTGTAAAATTCAAATGATACAATAAAAATTTTTTTTAAAGTAAGTCAAATATAAATAAATAAACCTA